>NC_086317.1:32483793-32681293 GCF_036172605.1 Pelobates fuscus
CCTCTGTATGTCTCTTTCCTCCCAGACCCTTTTGTGTGTGTCTTAGCGCCAGGCCCTTTGTCTCTTTCTCCCCTTCCGAATCCCCTCTGTGTCTCTTTCTAACTCCAGTCCCTCTGTGTGTCTCTTTCTCTCCTCCCAGTCCAGCTTTGCCCCCCTACAAACCTCATGTGTCACTTTGTTCCCCTTCCCTTCTGTATGTTTTTTTTTGTGTCTCTTTGTCTCCGCCTCAGTCCCTCTATGTGTCTCTTTTTTCCCGCAGCCCCTCTGTGTGTCTTTCTCCCCCTCTGTCTCTTTCTCCTCCCCCATGTCTCTCTTCCCCCTGTCTTTCTCCCCACCCCGTCTTTCTCTCTCCCCCTCTGTCTCCTTCTCCCCACTCCCCCTGTGATTCTCTCTCCCCATCTCTTTCTCACCACTCCTCCTCTGTCTCTCTTGCACCTCTGTCTCTTTCTCCCCCCTACCCCTGTGTCTCTCTCTCTTGCCTCTCTATCTCTTTCTCCCCCTGTGTCTCTCTCTTGCCCCTCTGTCTCTTTCTCCCCCTCCCTCTGTGTCTCTCTCTTGCCCCTCTGTCTCTTTCTCCCCCTCCCGCTGTGTCTCTCTCCTGCCCCTCTGTCTCTTTCTCCCCTCCTCCTGTGTCTCTCTCTTCTTCCCTCTGTCTCTTTCTCCCCCCTTCCCCTGTGTCTATTTCTCCCCTTCACCAACCCCCGAGGGTGACCTTATCTGGCAGTCTGCAAATAGCACAGGAGGGCTGAGGGAGGGACCAGATCTGACTATCACGCTCCCTCTTGGTTCCCACAATTCCCAGCATGAACACATCATAGAATAATCACTACTCTATAATGTGTCCATGCTGGGAATTGTGAGAACTGCGAGGGAGCATGATAGTCAGGTCTGCTCCCTCCGTCAGTCCTCCTGTGCTACCTGACAGCTGCACGGCTGTTAGTATCAGTGAGTGTGCAGCCGGACCGGCTAGGCAGCCACCGGACCGGCTAGGGAGCCAACATGCATTATAGGAGTTGCGGCCACCAGACACAAGGTAAATAATCCCCTCAAAGTGTGCCACCGGACCGGCCAATCGGTGGCACATTCATGCAGCCGTGATTACTTTGGAATCAGAGCACCCCAGGTGCCGCGGCCCACTGGGAAATTTTCCGGTGTCCCGGTGGGCCAGTTCGGCACTGGTACCCATCCTAAAAATGCCATCCCTAGTCCCGTCTTCCACTTCCAACTATTGTCCAATATCCCTGCTTCCTTTTTCCTCAAAGCTTCTAGAAAGACTTGTCTTTACTCGTATGACTCACTTCCTAAATTCCAGCCCCCTCCTTGATCCTCTTCAATCTGGCTTTCACCCCCTCCACTCTACTGAGACTGCTCTTATTAAAGTTACAAATGACCTAATCACAGCCAAATCCAAATGCCACTACTCCATACTAATTCTTCTTGACTTCTCTGCTGCCTTTGACACTATTGATCATGGTCCTTCTCCTAACTCTACAATCTCTTGGTCTGTGTGATACAGCCCTCTCATGGTTCTCCTCCTATCTCTCCCAATGGTCCCAAACTCATTAATTAATTTGGATTCCACTACCACCTGTACACTGACGACACCCAGATATATCTCTCCTCCCCTGACCTCTCCCCTGCTGTCCTACAACGTGTCACCAATTGCCTTTCTTCTATCTCTGATTGGATGTCCTTCCACTTTCTGAAGCTCAATCTCTCTAAAACTGAGTTTCTTATTTTTCCTCTTCATTACACTGATCCCCCTCTTTCACACTCCCTGCAGGTTGACGGTACCTGCCTCACTGCATCCTTTCAAGCTCGCTGTCTTGGTGTCACTTTTAATCCTGGCCTTACCTTTGCACCTCATGTCCAGTCTGTTGCTAAAACCTGTTGATTCCAACTTAAAAACATTGCCTGCATACGCCCCTTTCTTACGCAAGATGCTGCCAAGGAGCTTGTTCACGCTCTAGTAATCTCTCACATCGATTACTGTAATTCTCTCCTAATTGGTCTCCCCAGAAGCCGTACTGCCCCCCTACAATCTGTGGTGAATGTTGCTGCCAGGCTGATCTCTCCTGTCGCTCCTCTCACACCTCATCCCTCTGTCGATCCTTACACTGGCTTCCGGTCCCCTACAGGTGTCAAGTTAAAATACTAACCCTTACCTATAAAGCTCTAGCCCCTCTTACATTTCTAGCCCCTCTTACTTTTCTTCACTGATTCATAAGTATGCCCCCTTTCGATCTCTCTGCTCTACTGGTGACCTTCTCCTGTATGCTGCTCGCACCCTTAATGCAAATTCACGCCTGCAAGACTTCTCACGGGCAGCTCCTTTCCTTTGGGACAGCTTGCCTATCCCTGTCAGACTCTCCCCTAGTCTTCAATCCTTTAAGAAGTCCCTCAAAACCCATCTTTTCAGGATTGCTTATAGCCTCCAAGAGTAACTTCTATCTCTCAAACCTTCTTCTCGCTCTCTCCTATAGGGCCACACTCCACTCTCACCTCCAGTTCTGCTACTTTCCCACCATGTCTATTTGCCGTCTCCCTATTGTGTTTTTATACCCCACTTCCTTTAGATTGTAAGCTCGTTTGAGCAGGGTCCTCAACCACCTATTGTTCCTGTTACATTTTGTTATTGTCTCATTTGGTATATTCCCCTCTTATTGTAAAGCGCTGCGGAATAAGCTGGCACTATATAAATAATAACCAATAATAATAATAATACAGTGTAATTACTCGTGATTCCATTGGCGTACTTTAGTGTTGTATAAGCGTGTGAATACAGTGATGTATTTGTGCATAATTCAAGTATGTGATTACAAGTGTGCATTTTTGTAGACTGTCTGTAAGGTCAGCGTGCATGCATGAGCTTATATTTGTTGTTAGTGTAAATTTAAATTTATATAGGCACAGCATGAGTGCAAATTGTTGTGTATTTTATGTAATTACATTGTGTCCACATATTGTTTGTGTTTTTAAATGAAGTATCAGTATGTGTATGAATGCAGAGGTGCCTTTGCATCATGTAAATATGTGTGAATGCAAGGGTGTCTCTGCAGAGTACCATTCTGTGAATGCTGGAGTGTATTGGTGCACAAGTTGGTTTATGTAAATGCAGGGGTGCCTGCATGTGAGTGTGAATGCAGGGGTGTCTGTGAAGAGTGTTGATGTTTGTGAATGCAGGGGTGTCTGTGCAGAGTGTTGATGTTTGTGAATGCAGGTGTTTCTGTGTAGAGTGTTGATGTTTGTGAATGCAGGTGTTTCTGTGTAGAGTGTTGATGTGTGTGAATGCAGGGATGTGTTGATGCAGAGTGTTTATGTGTGTGAATGCAGGGGTATATTTGGGAAGTGTTAGCGTGTGATAATAGTAGACTTTGTGTTGGCGTATGGTGTGTGCGAATGGCGAGATCGGCGCATAGTATGTGTGAATTACGAATGTATGTTGTCTGCAAGCTCCCTCATATCATATCAAGTCCCGTATCTTTAATTTCGGATCCGAGCCCTAATTCACTGTGGAGAAGCATCCGCCTCAGAACTGCCTCTACAAAGGCTTAGAAACAAGCATTAACTAGTTTCCCCCGAAAGTAGACCTGCTCTCTGGTACATGCTCGCTAGTGCATCCTCACTTAACGACCAATATGTTTTATGACCGAGTCGTAAGAACGGAACTCGGTTGGTAAGTAAGGACTGCTAGTAGTTGGAGGGGCAGATGGATATAAGTGTTTTGTTTTTTCATTTTAAATCAAACAGCTGTTTTTTTAATGCAGCCACATATTATAAAAAGAAAGATTAGTAGGATGGTGCTCTGCCAGGCCACTTAGGGGGAATACATACTTCCTAACTCAGTCTCCAGAGAATTGGGACGCCAGTTAGATGGGGGGGAAAGGAGGTGGGGTCAATGACCTGTTCAGAATAGGGGTGGGCACATTCCCCTTTGAACACACCAGGCTGCCTGTCTGTCGTTTAAGATTGGCCCACTTAGGGCAGACCCTGCAGGGAGCACTATTTCAGTAATCTCTGCAGTGTGCTAGTGCCCTGAACATAGCGCTCACACCTCTAATGATGCGCTATGCCTGTTGGGGACAGTTCTTTGGTTGGGATGGAGAGACATAAACCGCATATTGGACTGTCCTGCCGAAATCAGGGCGGATGGGAGGTATGAGAGTGCGCAATGTCTATGCCTATGCTTCCTTTGAAATCCCAGAGAGCATCAGCAGCACATTGTTCATGGTTTTAGAGGACATAACATGGAGCACTGACCTCAAAGTCGTTGTTGGGATCATCAGGTTTTCCTTTGGCCTCAAGCCCTAGGTTTCTGGATCCTAGCAATACCCCTGGTAGTGTCACTTTGGGGGGAAGAAGGTGGGTATGTGTGCAGTATAGACCTGCCTAGTGTGTCCAAACCACATGAACAAGGTAGACAGATCTTGTATAGTGAGGAAGGAAGTAAAATCCCTTTATTGATGTCAGTGATCTAAGGGGCGGGACTCATAGCTGCAGTCATTTTTGAAAGTGCCACAGTTCTGAGGTACACTATCCAGGAAGGCAGACACAGTTTATGCAGTGAGTATAGTTTATTAGGGTTCTGGCAGTCGGTGTTTTGCTCAGATTTATTTATTTGGCATCCGGGTGACAGGAAGGAGCTGCCATTTCTGAGCTATCTGCTCAGTCCTTTCATTCGGCCCTGGCCAGGAGCAGAAGCAGAGAGAAACATAGGAATATATATATAAAACTATGCAGACCACCTGCATCTACACACAAAGACTTACAAACATGTGTGTCCTCACTTGTTTCAGATTAAACCTGGACTGAACATCAGGAGACCATATCTGAAGCTGGTGTACATGTCAGCCTGTGACTTAGAGATATATCCAAATAAAAATGAAAAAAGTTTCTACATAATGGACTTAAAAAATAATTTAATATCCATAGAAGCATAACTTCACACATTACCCTGGACCTTTGTTAGTTTTGTGCTGAGCCAGCACTTATTCATAAGTATACATTGTTCTTTTGCATAATTGCAGATTCAGCAATATTCCTAAAGCCATATTTTTCTAATAGATGAGCATCTTTTTATCCTTGGAGTGTTGGTGCTCTCTAAATCGGATACCAACACAGAAGGAATAATATCCCATTGGGCCCTAGGTTACTAGTTTGCACCAACTCCCCTTCATTTTACACATAGGAATGGTTAATGGGGTCAAGCTGACCGCGAGGGGTGCCTTATGATTAATCCTGCTCTGGATACCCCTACATTCACACACATGCATTATGGACATGCACCTTTGCATTCCAAAACACACACATCCACACTCCCCCTCTCCACCCACAAATACCCCTACATTTACAAGCACACTCATACACAGAAACACACACTTTTATCCACAGACTTATTTGACATATAAAACGATATGGTATATAGGTTCATACAATAACATGCCATGTATGATCATGGGATTAAATATGAAATAAATGTCATGTGAAATTTCACACATGAACCCAATAAAATCTGGGGGCAGACTTTCATAACACATATGTGCCCCGTGAGGAGTTATGAGTGCTATAACATGTTTTCTAAATGAAAACATGAAAATTATACGTTATTACTGAGGAGGTTTTTATTAAATGGGGTATAAACTTATAAGCATTATAATTATTTTACCCATTATGACTGAGGATCTCACCCCTCTCATCCTCCCTCCTCTAAATCTTCTCTTATTTACCCAAATACATGGAATCATGAGATGGAATATGGTATGGTATGTGTAAATATTATATAGTATGTTATGATGGGACGGAATATGATAAAGTATGTGTTATCATGAGACAAAATATGGTATGTGATATTATGGCATGGAATATGGTATAGTATCACGGCAAAGAATGTGGTATGTGTTATCATGGGACGGAATGTGGTATTGTGTACGTGTTATTATGGGACAGAATATGATATGGCATGTGTTATCATGGGACGGAATATGGTATAAAATAGTATGTTATCATGGGACGAAATATAGTATGGTACGTGTTATCATGGGATGGACTATGATATGGTATGTGTTATTATGGCACAGAATATGATATGGTATGTGTTGTTATCATGGGACGGAATATGGTATAGAATAGTATGTTATCATGGGACGAAATATAGTATGGTATGTGTTATCATGGGACGGACTATGGTATAGTATGTTATCAAGGGATGGAAAATTTATTTATTTGAAATTTTAGATTATGGAATGTATGGGAAAAGAAAAGGACGTCTTCATAGGGGCATACTATAGATGACTCACGGGTGAAAGGGCAGATCCTGCAGGTGCTAAGGGTTGGTCTTTGGGAGAGGACACGGGTGAGGATTTGGATAAGGATACATTATGTTCAGGGCTCAAGCCCTGGGTATTATTATTGTTTTTTTCATGTAGCTGAATAATACAACATTTCATACCATTCTAAATTTGATGATTTTCTCTTCAGGTCAAGGTTCTATGTGGTATCTCTCACTTTGACAGTCTACAGGTGGGTAACATTGCCCTTAATTATCACTAATACTTTTTACGAGTAGCAATGGACCTCCAGTCACCTATTCTTATCCTCACCTACTCCCCAGAAATCTCAGTCAATTATTGCAATTCAAACTTGGACGGGCTAATACGGATGTTCAGCATAGCTGCTGGGTGAGCATGTTTTATTTTTTTTATTGTCAAACAATCAAAAACGAGTTTAATAAAATCTAAGGAGATGGCACCCACAGGCTCTTTGCACCATACCCATTTATACAAACTGGAATATTTACGGTCCTTTAAATCGTACAGTCTTAGTTATTAACTAAAGCGAGTATTGAAAGTGAATTCAAATTGAAACATTCTCTAAACCAACTATGCTTCCATTTTGGCTGCTTGAGCCTTAAATTTTAAATTCCCTCTGAATGTATTTACAGATCTCACTAATAACCCTGTTAGTATCTTTCTCTGAATTATGAGATGCACTAAAAAACATAAAATGATGTTGGCACTCAACTGTGTGATTGGTGCTGTTATTGAGGTGACCAACAGGCTGATTACCTCCAAATAGATACAAAAAATAGTATTACTTTCTAGTTTAAGAAATGCACTCCCCTGTCTTAAACTCGAATGAGGTTTTTCACAAAAGTGTGAACTGTTGGGAATTCAAAGAATATTAAAAGTGAATTAAAAAGTTTAGGCCAAAATAGATTAACTGTAAACAATTTGGTTATTTTGGCATAATGTATCAAATTCAATCGGAATTCTCTGTGAATTCCAGACATGTCAAACTTTAGTGAGTAATTCTGATTGTCTGCAAATCAAAACTGGAAAGAGTACAGATAATGTGTCTACAAGAGAAAACTGGCCCTTAAAATGGCATTGTTACTAGCTGTCTTCCCTGCCAGGAATATTGTTATTGCAGGCCCATCATGAGTAATTATCTGGATTTATCAAAAGTTAGAGTGGCTTTTATTCACCACCTGTGGCTGGAACAGGGATTAAATGAACTGAATTCTGGGAATGTTTCACATGTGAATCTCGTATTGTGACATCTTTGCTCAGATTATCTTTTATTAGGCATACAAAGGCAGTGTTTGGCTGCCAGCCTGTTTGACATTACTATAGACATGTTAAAAAGGAGAATTGTTTTAATTGGCTTAACAGAAAGCTACCTGGAGCATTGTGTTACATGTGTCTAATAACGGGGGAGAGATGTATAATGTGTGGGTGAGACAGAAATTGGGCAACTGTGTGCAACTTGTGTGGCTGCACCAAAATACAAATATTGGTGAATTTCAAATTGTAGGTCAAAAACAGCCAATTTGGGAACATTCAGGGTTTCAGTTCAGATATTTTGGCCCTTAAATTTGCGTTTTCTTTGACTTCCAAACCATTCACACGTTACTGAATAAGTCTGTAAATAAGTGATTTGTAGTGAGTTGACAACTTGAAAAATGTAGACAGGTTTGAAATAAACTCTGACTCAGTTGATTTGGAGATTGGATAATTTGCATTTTTTTAAAAAAAAATTGGTTGTCATCATACCAAAATCCGATGTTTAATGAATGTATCCATTATTGGGCCTTTTTATTTTATATTCAGATTTGTGAAAACATTTATTTGTGAATTATTTAATTTTTTCTATAGCCTGATAAGATTACTCACAGATCTTGAGCATTGTATAAAACGCAGAGGAAAAAATAAGACTAAGGGGGATATATTTAGCAATTAAGTCTTTATTTATACATCTCTCCCCATGGACTTGCTTAATTTTTTCACTTTGTATTTATTTATTTTTTTGTTACAGCAGATTATATTTTCTTTTTTTTTTACTTTCCTCATGTACATGTTAAACTGCATGTATCACTTTCATTAATTCTGCAGTCGGAAATAGTGAAATATGATCCGGCATATGACTTCTCAAATGGCCTGGTCTACACCAGAGATTAATATTACTCTGTTTACGTTACTCTGGAGCTAAGAGTATGATTTCTTATCAGCTTTGGTTACACTTGGTTTGCCAAGGGCACATGTTTGTTTGTCCTTTAATGACCTTCAGTTTTGCAAGGTGAGTGATTGGTCACCATGTCTTATCCTGATACTGTGTGAATAATTCCATTTCTTTATTAGCAAACTAAAACCACCCATGATACTGTCACCTTCCATTGGTTATTATTACCGAAGTCCCAATATAATGTGGAAGTGCAGTTTCCCTTTGGGTCTCTGGGGAAGAGATGGATGACAGACTTTGGTTTTTGTAAATAAACGAGTTTACATCTTCAGAGTTACAACCATAGCTTTCTGTCCCATGATCTGCTCCGGAACACGGTGACATTTGGCATGTCCCATGTTTGGTTAACACATGATGGTAATTAAGAGGTACATAGGGCGCTTGTTCACTAGACTTGAAGTGCTCGTGTTCTGTATTGGGGTGCGGAAATTTTGGAGTCACTCGTTCGTTGTTTTCTAGTTCATTGTAACCTGTGTGATGATGGTTGACATTCCCATATCGGGTTTCCTTCATACAAATCCTTCGCGTCTGCTCATAAACCATTGGTCTTGGTAAGAGATGACTTAATTGTCCGATAGTCTTTGCATGAAGGCATTCAGACTTTGGCAGAACAGAATTGTTCAAAGCATTGGAATAGTGCTTCTCACTGGCAGCCATTTTCTCCTGCTGGTATCTGCTGAAAGTCAACTTGTTTTCCTCTTTTACAGTGTGGTAAATTGGCGTTGACCTGGTTTCCAACTTGTTGGTCTTCATGGCCGTCGCACAGTAGAGTTCATCTTTGTATCTGTTGTTCGGTCTTGACGATGAGCATCCAATAAATCCTTCAGACAGGTTGTCTCCATCACTGTATCTCTTAGTTGCTGTTGACATATGAAGAAAAATAAAGATATTAGTTGTGTTTTCAAAGATAGATTATTTATAAAATTCTCATATTGACTGTGCTAGAATTTCACTGATATTCCAACCCAGATATACTTAGACTGGTAGGGACTACTTTGCCTGATTATTTTTCCTACGCCTGACCTTGGCAGAACTACCGCAGTCTAGAAGTGTCAATGCATGGACTTGGCTCTATCTACAGAGGATCTCACAGTCTGGCAGGATCCTCCATAGACCTCAATACTGTACTCTCATACATACGCAAAATTACAGCAGTGACACGTTGGGTCCTGGTACTTCAACAAAAGACGATCGGCCGGAAGAAGGTGACAGTATCCACAAGGGGCAGGTTCAGATAAGTTATACTCACCTTTGCTTGCCCTCCTCCCCCGCTCAGCCACTGGACCCCCAACTGCAATGTCACTGTCAGTGGTCTTCGGAAATTATCCAAGTCGCCCAGATGGTTACAGTGCTGCTTTAGGACAGTGGATGCCTCACCAGTGCCTGAAATATAGCCTGCTGATAACTGAACTACTTCCACTTTCTCTCCACTACTATACTTTTTTTTATTAACTACATCATTATATCCTCAACTAGTAATAGCAAAGCATGACCCAGCTTTGTCATAACTGATTCTTTCCTCTCTTTTAACCCACACATTCAGTATCAACTTATTCCTTCTGCCTTAACCATCATCTCATAGCTCGTAACTGCCCACAAAACACTAACTCACTGTTACTGTATCCATCCTCTCCTTGTGGACAGGGCTTTCAAAACAGTATCTAGACAAAAAATAGTCACAGAGACTTTGTTCCACTGCATAGGACCTTATAGATATTTTTTTATTACTGAGAAAGTTGAAAGTATAAATCCAGTTTTGTAAAATAGTAACCTCCTAATAAAAGCATAGGAATTAGTCACTTAATACACTTATGTTTAGTAGAGTCCAACTAAATTGGAAACGGTGTTATGAAAGTGAATGTTTTTGGCTGACTATTTAGATCTGCGTTCTTGTGCCTAGGTTAATAATTCCTCATGGTAGATACAGTCTATGGACTATTGTAGAGTAACATGTTGATAACTCTAGTTTAAGGGGACTCTGCTATCTAAACAGTCTGTGTATTGAGTTTAAAAGAGATGTATGCTCATATCTCATATGTGACATCACTACCAACCCTTTTAAATGTTAATATAAATACATTTCCATTTATTTGGATAGTTAATACATTGCTAAACACAAATACACACACCAGTCAAGCCAAAAGACTTGCTTTTCACACAGAAATTCACTTTAACAGTGCTCTCACTACTGCAAGGGATTCTGGGTAGGCAAATGCTAATAAACTCAACAAAGAACCACATTTTTGCCTCATAATTCCACGTTATACATGGATTCCTTGGAGCATGTGTCTGCTGTATACAACAGCTTTGAAACACAACTCAGGAAGAGGAGCAAAGCCAGTGAACCACTCATGGACAGCTGTTTCGTTGTTAATGCAACTCATCAGCATGAGGTTGGTTACTGGCTTGCAATGGAGGCTTAGTGTTACTTGTAAAGTACATGCCGAAAGAGTTGTGGTGGTGAAAAAAGTGTGCATGAAAACCCCTTCCACCTGCAATAAGGGGATAGTTAATACATTGATAAACACAAATACACACACCAGTCAAGCCATGAGACTTGCTTTTCCCTACAGAAATCTCACTTTAACAGTGCTCTCACTACTACAAGGGATTCTGGGTAGGCAAATGCAAATGAGCTCAACAAAGAACCACATTTTTGCCCCATAATTCCACTTTATACATGGATTCCTTGGAGTATGTGTCTGCTGTATACAACAGCTAGACTGGTGTGTGTATTTGTGTTTAGCAATGTATTAACTATCCACTTACTTCGGGTGGAAGGGGTTTTAATCCACACTTTTCTCCCCACCACAACTCTTTGGTATGTACTTTCCATTTTTTTGGTATATATGGTTTGCAGAGATATTTGTCAGCCTGGCACACACAAGCACGGTGCTGTTATCCCCCTTTTTAAACCTCCTGCCGTAAACCAGAGCCGTAGAGTGATTGATGTGCATTGCGTCACTGGCGTTCCCTGGTGCTGGCTCCGCCACACTCTAGCCCTAGTTTGGGACTATGCAATTAATGTTTGAAACCAAACCCAGTATCACTGCAAGAATACCTACATTCTTGAATAGTAAAACTTTTCTTAAAAAAATAATTAAACCATCAATCTGCTGTACAGTTCACTATTCATTAATTTATTTAATTATTTTTTTAACACATAAATCCACCTTTTCTTCCTTTGAAACTAGTAACTCGTCCTACAACAAACGCACCTTCATAACTCTGAGCCAGGCAGTGCTGAGGTGGTGTCACCGTTGGATCGTGAACATTCTTTGGTGGAGAATTTTGCACTATAGAGTTGGCATAATGCCAGTGGCATTCGCCACCTGTCTGTAGTGTGCTGAAGAAAAACCGTGCCACTTCACAGGGGGGTGCTTGCGACTGTGCAAATCTAGGCGGCCTTCCTTGTTTCTTACCACCTAGTACGTGGGAATCGATGGGAAAGTGTCCATAGTGGTAAGGAAATGGCAAGCTGTACGCAGGGGTGTATAAAAGTTCATTGTTTTCCGAATTACTGTTCTGGTCTTGAGTCATTGCAGCATTTATCGTTGGGCTCCCTTTCCAGTTTCCATACTGGGTGCATTCATTTTTATCATTTTGGAAAGTGCTGTATGGCTGAAAAAGCAAAGAAATGACAAGATAACAAACACTAGTCTCTGTGTAGTGCCTTACAATGCTTAAAAGACCACTATAGTGTCAGGAAAACAAACTTGTTTTCCTGACACTATATAATCCTTAGGTCCCCCCCACTCTCTGGGCCCACTCCCACTGGGCTGAAGGGGTTAAATCCCCTCCCCCTGGGCTCCCTCAGCGCTGGTGACCTCTCCTCCCACTCCGACGTCAGCTCCCGAGTGGAGCCGAATGCGCATGCGCACCAGAGCTGCGCGCGCATTACAACGCCCATAGGAAAGCATTTCCTATGGATGTTCTGTGTGTTCAATGCGATTTTCGCATTGAGCTTCGGGGAAGCGCCTCTAGCGGCTGTCAGGAAGACAACAACTAGAGGTTGGATTAACCCTACAATGTAAACATAGCAGTTTCTCTGAAAACCTGGGAGACCCGGTTCCCAGAACACTTCATTGAGCTGAAGTGGTCTGCGTGACTATAGTGGTCCTTTAAGTGACTTGCATAAGCTCCCTCTTTCAATGAGAGAGACTGTAGAGATGCTTGACTACATGTGCTTTCATTCATTAAAAAAAAAAAAAAAAAAAAAAATGAATGAAGCAACTCATGAAGGTGTCAGAAAGCATTTGACAGTTGCTGTTAATCAAGAATTTTGATCATTCCTACTGTTAGGATCACATGCTATCCTAGAAATATCATCACTCGAAATCTATAACTATATTCTCAGTTTCCCATCCAATATGTCTTACTGGAATTTGGATTAATCACATAACAATGATATGTACAGCGCTATGGAATTTGCTGGCGCTATAGAAATAATAAAATAATAATATGGTAAAACTACCAACAAGGCTTTCTACTGAAGTGAGAAGTCAAAGTGAATTTCAATCTAAGGCCACAGAAACTGGACTGGAAGCATAGCATTTTTCCACTTTCGTTATTTTGTCCTTCAATTTTAATCTATTTATTCATTATTCTTATTTATTGCTGGTATTTATAAAGCGCCAAAATATCCCGCCGCGCTGAATTCACTTTGTATTCCCACTTTGGTGAATAACCCCTATATTATTTGGTATTAAAAACAACGCAGCAATCCAGTAATCCTGGATAAAATATGGCTTTAAATATCAATTCATTATGATAAGCGAACACTTTTCCTAACACAAAAAAAGTTTTGTAAGGGGATTTTGCGAGGGCTGAGAACTAATATAACTGTATTCAGCATTTTATTGATACTCAGTTATTTTATAATATTTTTTTAATTTACTTTAGAATATTTGACCGACCTCCGATATTTATTAAGGCCAAGGATTTATAAAAAAAAATTACAATTTGTGGAGAATGTAACTTTTAGTACAAAATAAGAAAGGTGAGAAAAAGTTGGGTTATACAATTTTTCCAATTCCGCTATTTGTTGCCTGAAATTTTTGTTATACTAACTCCATATTGTAAAGTGCTACGGAATCTGTTGGCGCTATATAAATGGCAATAATAATAATAATAACCCCGTAACTTGCTTATTAAATCAACCCCAAAATGAGGAGCAATCAGCTGAAACATTTCACTTGTTTCCATGGTGACTGCTGCACTTTTAGAATGTTGCCCCACATTCGCTCAATAATAATGCAGCTCATTAATTAAGGTTTTTACCTGGGGGTACGGATTTGTTCTTGATTTGGATTTAAGTTTCACCGGTTTCATTTTGCCTGGTTTCCGTGCTTCCTGTGAGGTAGTCATTGTGGTCCTGCAGGGAAATGGTGTTTTCGAAACCGTAACTTGCTCTAAAGACATCTGGAGGTCTTTGTATTCAATATCTCTACAAGGGAGAATAATGGCAAATATTAACTTTTTCATTCAATAAGTAGCAGAGTGACATGGGAGAGGAAGCTCTGTGACCAATAAGACTGTGATTACCCAGAGTACACACATTTCTTTATTTTACCTGTAGCTGCTATCAGTAAGAATAACAAGCCCTGATTTGGCAATGATACGTAAATTGCTACTGATTGCTAGTAGACATATATTACCACTGCCCCTGTGGGCTACTGCCAGCCTGTTTAGTGAAGAGGAGGCCAGCACATGCAATCTTCATCGTTCAGAATCTCTCTCCAACTCTCACAAGCCCCTGGCCACTATACACATCATCCACTGCACACACTCTGCGTCCACTGCACACACTCTGCGTCCACTACACACACACACACTGCATCCACTACACACACTGCATCCACTTACACACACTACATCCACTGCACAAATACACTCTGGTCCGGCCTTAGGGGTGTGTGGGCTGTGCGGCCGCACAGGGCGCCATGGGAGCAGGGGGCGCCGTGCGGCCGACACAGCCCACACATGGCCGGTAGAATAATAATTAAAAAAAAACATTTGCGGCGGGGCGGAGCTTACTTTGCGGCGGGGCGGAGCTTACCATGCGGCGGGGGCAGAGCTTAAAAGACAGGTAGGGCGCAGCTCAATGCAGCATGGGAAGCAGGAAGGAGTCCCTGCTTCCCCAACAACCAGCCTCCAGGATGTGAGGTAAGAAGCAGTGACTGTCTGCCTGCCTGTGTGTGTGTGTGTGCGTGTGACTGTCTGTGTATGACTGTCTGCCTGTGTTTGACTGTCTGCCTGTGTGTGTGGCTGTGTGTGTGTGAGACTGTCTATGTGTGTGACTGTCTGTGTATGACTGTCTGCCTGTGTTTGTGTGTGTGTGTGTGTGTGTGACTGTCTGTGTGTGGCTGTGTGTGACTGTCTGCCTGTGTGTGTGACTATGTGTGGGTGTGTGTGACTGTCTGCCTATGTGTGTGTGAGACTGCCTATGTGTGTGACTGGCTGTGTGTGTGTGTGACTGCCTGTGTGTGTGTGTGGCTGTGTGTGACTGTCTGCCTGTGCGTGGCTGTGTGTGTGTGTGAGACTGTCTATGTGTGTGACTGTCTGTGTATGACTGTCTGCCTGTGTGTGTGTATGGCTGTTTGTGGCTGTCTGCCTGTGTGTGACTGTGTGTGTGGCTGTCTGTGTGTGTCTGACTGTGTGTGTGATTGACTGTGTGTGACTGACTGTCTGCCTATGTGTGTGTGTGTGTGTGTGTGACTGTTTGCATGTAAGTGTGTGTGTGACTGTATGTATGTGATTGTCCGTCTGTACCTGTGTGTGGGACTGTGTGCCTTTAATTGTGTGTGTTTATCTGCCTGTGACTGCCTGCACCTGTGTGTTCCTGCCTGATCCTGTGTATGTGACTATCTGCCTGCGACTGTGTGCATGTGGCTGTATTTGACAGTGTATATGTGTGCATCAGACTGTGGGCATGTGACTCTACAAAAATGTACACCTCCATTCACACACAAACCTAAACTTGTATTTTTTATCTAAATTAAATGCCCACCACATACAGCCAATACACCCATTACAAATATCACAAATAGCAAACATATAGCATACATATCACACACAGTCATCACACCTGTCACACACAACACAAACATTACATCATATTATAGTATATTAGAGGGGAGGGGGGGGGAGCGCTGTGAAGACTTTTCGCACAGGGCGCCCAAAGGCCTAAGGCCGGTCCTGAACACACTGCATCCTTGTCGATGGACTCTGGGGTGGGCATCGTGGGCGGATGCAGGGGTGGATTCGGGGAACGGCCCCGGTGTCCAGACTCTGAGCTGTGTCTGATGGCTGCCTTTGCAGTAGGTAAGTTAGGTTGAGCAGCATGTTGAGTCTTACCAAACATGGCTACTTAGTCATATATAAAGTGAAATCTAAAAAAATATAAAATAAAAAAATGGAATACATTTTATGAAAACAAGAAGTGAAAAGTTCATGACAGTTGTCCTTTAAGATTAAAACATTTAAAAATTGTTTTACTGTACCTCTCTTGGCTCCTTATATTTCTGTAGGGAGGTAAATGTACCTGTACACCCCTACATTAGGGAGGGAAATGTCTGGAGCTCTACAGTACTGTGTGGAGGTACCAAGTACTTGTGTATATCCCCTCAAAAAAGAGAAACTATCAGGGCTATTTACTACACTGAGAATTCAAATTCAAAAGTGAATTTGAAATTTACGGTCAAACTAGCTAAACTTTGAATTCTAACTTTATTGAATAGGTCTGTATGTCCCTGACAATTTCCTAGTTTACACTGATTACTACTATTAGAAATATTTATTTATCTAGTTAATTACTTCCTTATTTATAAAGTGTGCACATGTTCCACAGAGCTTTACAATGGGAATAATAAAAAAAAAGACAAAAAAGAAATGACAAAATAAGAGAATAAATGTTCATAATTTAGGTTAGAGGAATATAAAAACACAAGAGGTAAAAGCAAGGAACAGATACGTATAACCAGAAGGAAGAGACATTCATTGGCAGGTGTGAGCTGGGAGCCTGATTACTCGTAGACTGTGTAGAGCATGTATTAGATATCTGAGATACTCAGAGAGTGTAATGGTGATGGGTGCCGTGGAAGTACAATTGGGGGGGAGTCGAGATTGGGGTTGAGAGGTGCAGGCAGAGAAATCTTTTAGAAGGTTGAGAAGAATTCAAAGATAAATTATTTTTGAAGGATTTCTGAAAGAACTGGAAGTTAAGGGAATGTGTGATAGGGTGAGGCATGGCGTTCAAAGGAAATGATGCTGCCTTCTAGAAGGGACAGTTACAACTTACGAATAGCACAATTTTTGCCTTAAAAACACCTTTTGTAAGATGTAATTATTATTAGCTGAAACGAAATTTTCTTTTATAATACAATTTATAGTACATAATCTTTTTAATAAATAATAATTTTACTAAAAAACAAAAAACATTTACATATCCGATAACTCCAACAGTCTTCTTAACCTGCTGAACCCAGACTGGGTTAGACTCCCTACCCATTATTTTGAGTTTTCTCCAGGGTTCGAGTCCAGTAGATATGAAGATGAATGTGGTGCGTTTGGGAGTACGATTAGGCATTTGTTTGAAAAATGATTTTGACAAATGATTGTGGCTCAGTAACTACAATTTGAAAATCAGTAAATAAGTCAGGCTCGCACAGTTTGATTGGCAGTTGGTGCACTAAATTGCTAAAATGTAGCCCACAACGAATCTCTGTAATAAGCCTCGTATCACCATCAATCATAAATGTTTAATAGTTTTACATTTTTTTTTTTTTATTGAGTTTTCTTCTTCAGCCAAGGGGGTGTATTACCATGGAACTCTGCACTTACGTGAGCACGTAGTTCACACTCACAATGCAGTGAGGTCTCGATGAACGACTGTTGTGTACAATGGTTGCGTAGCTCTGCACCCAGACCCAGCCTCCGTGCTTAGACAGTAACCGGTAATATTTTGTTGTGACCTGGCCTTTCACCAACACTGGAAAAAAAAAATCCACAAAAAAAAAATTAAGTAAAAATATGAAATCATTTTTGTATATAATTTTAGAAAGTTTACTAATTGAAGATGCATAAAAACAATAAAAAAAATAGTATTTCTTATTTTTGCTAGTTAGGACCTTACAATCTTTTCATTACTATTATATTCTTCCTACACAGATATTCACACATATTCATGAATATTGGGAGAGCAGTACTGTATCTCACTCAGGGCACTTATTAGGAGCAAGCGGTTTACAAACTTTATAGTATTTATTTTTCCTACAATAAATCCTATTTACTATGTATTCACTGCTCAATTAACCATCTCATTATTTTTTTTTCTTTAAACCTACCCAAAAAATTCCTAATTCCAAATTTTGTACTATTTAATAACCACCTATAAGAACCCAGCAGTGATCATAACTACTATCCAGTGTTTGGTGGTTTTGAGACTATGAGTTCACTAGGTATGATTACAAATCACTGTGAATGAATCAGCATTCACTATAATAATATTTACTAATAACGACTGTATCAGAAGACACTATTCTCATTTATGAATTGTTTTTACAGTTATCAGTGGGTCGAAGTGCTAAGTACAGCAAATTCCAGAGCTAGAACACTTAGATTCACCATAGGTTACCATATCAACATATCTTTGTATACGTACCGGGTTCCCATTCTAAGAGAGAACAGCATTTTTATCAGTGATAGAAGAAATTATCACAGATTGGTTTTTTTTGTAGATCCATAAAGAAAAGATGAGCAGTTTCAGACTTTCTCAGTGCTTGTAGATACCAAACACCATGTAAAAGAGTTTTTCATTCACTCTCAGCCAACTGAAGTTGAAACAATGTAGCTTCATGAATTAGCATATTGCCCTTTGTGACGGACTGGTATCATTCTCTGAGGTTGCCTGAACCTATATTTAGGTCTACTGAACAGACCTGTACCCCCCTGTTCGGGAACTGAATAGAACTTGTGTGGTCCACCTATTTATTAACTTAAAACACCGACCACCCATGTCTGTTAACCACAATTTAAGGATTAACTCTAGTGCTTGCCCTGGGTGTTCGCCGTTCGTATAACCGAACACATGTGGTCCAGTGCATTTTCTTTCCTGAACACACGCAGCGGTACTAGGTCGTTGAGTGCGTGGAACTCATTTCGGCTACACATTCTCGCGAATCCCGGTTAAGATGGTACTGCTCCCAGTACACTTTCCGGACTAACTAGACGAATCATGTTTGGAAGATCGAATTTACCGACTGGAGGGAGCTTTCGCTACCTAAGAGCCAGGGTGTTCATGCAGGAAGTCCCGGGAGTCAAAAATAGTGATCCTGTTTCACCAAACGAATCTGAGCGCTTTTCAGATATGTTGGGCGCTCAGACACAGGCAATTCAGGGATGTAAGAATTGTGGGGTTCCTGTAATGTTTTCCTATGTTTTTCCAGTGTTTTGTGATATTTTATGTTAGTCCCTGTAACTGAGAGATAATAGAGTTATCATGTATCCCAGGTCAATTATCTCTCAGACCCAGAGACTCTTGGGAAAAAAAACATGTAAACTTGCTGTAGAGACCTACAGCTGTGTTTGGGCTAATAAAAATCAGTTGACTCCCAGAATTGTGTATCATCCAGTTAGAACACCGTTTCTTTACAGCTCCAGAGTATTCCAGCAGAGATCTTGCATCTTAGGATTTCAGCTCTGCTATACCCTTTGCTCAGAATTAACTGATGTTACATGCGTGTTATTTGCCAAGGACAGTATTGCAGATGGGCAACATGTTCATTCATGGAGTGAAACATTGACTCTGTTGATGAATGAGGAGATCAGAAATGAGAGCTCTCGCCTTTATCAGCTTGGGACCCAGAAATTTTGTGTATAATGGGTGATAGTGGTTCCTGTATGTGATAATACTGGGTAATTATTTTGTGATTGTTATTTAACCTCTTAGTTATTCGTTTCAGGTTCAGAATTAGATGTATCTGATGAAAAGCTTAGAGACATGAAACGTTAGTCCTTTTGTCTTTCTCCTTGTTCCTCAGGGGAGAACACTGTTTTCTATAGTCAATGAATCAAAATAGGTATTTTTTTTTTGGGTAGAGGCTTCTTTTTTGTATCCCTCTTTTATTGGTCAGACATTCTGTTTGTTTCATTTACAGAATGAGATACCTAAATATTGTTGAGTTCGGTGTATTTTAGTTACATGTAGCTGAGTCTTGGCTACCATCCATTGTTCTCAATACAAGATTAGCCCCATCTCACCCCACCAGTTCTCCCAACTCAATATGCACTCCTCTCCCTAGATCTTTTTCGGTATAGCTTGCTGCACCCACATGTTTTCTTGGTGACCCAACAGCATTTTGATGGTTTTCTAGCACGTAACATGGGTCCATTAGAAATCTCATAAAGACTTAAAGGGATAATTCTTCTGGTTGTCCCATATTTTAGTTAAACTAAATAAAATGTTTATTTAGTGAAAGGATATTGGCTCTTACAGACTTACAGAGATGATGAGCGTATCGAAGGTGGAACACGTCACAGCCATGCACATGGTGATAGAGGGTTTTCTCAATTAAGTCTTGCGGTTCATATCCAGTTAGTTCAGCTACTCTGCAAAGAAAATGCTACATAGTAAAATATATTTAATAATAAAAAAGGAACATACTAAAGGAAGCAGCAAGCTGACAATGTGACCTGGGGCTCTGATGCCTAAATACTTAACACGTGCACAGACTATCACAACATTGCATAATAATTGAAGGAGCTTATTTACTAGATTCTGAATTGTATCACATACAAAATTCAGGCTACAATAGCTGATCTGGAAAAAAAAAAACTATCTTTACTATAGTCACAGCTAGGTTCTTTCAGATAAAATTTTGCCGTTTTGATTTTAATTCTGTACAATTTGATGTTTAGTGAATAAAGACTTCATGCACTTCGTAAACATAGCTGTACAGATAAAACATGTACACGTTAAAAAAAGAATATCCCAATCATATAATGCTCTTTAACAGTCAAACTAGAACACATGAAAATTAATTAAAACCTGCCATGTGTTTGGGTCCACTCAGCTCCCAAACAAGTTTTAGCTCACATGTAACATCACAGAGGGGACCTTAACATTTTATCTATCAGGTTGGCGATACCCGAGTAAAGTGTTTAAATGCCAGTAAAGTCTCGCCTTCAAGACTTCTCGAGGCCTGCACCGTTCCTGTGGAACTCACTTCCCTCCTCCGTTAGATGCTCACCCAGTCTCCACTCCTTCAAAAAAATCATTAAAAACCCACTTCTTCATAAAAGCGTATCTATCCTTACCTTTTTGTGCCACTTTAAGCCACTCCCTCTAGCATGTAAGCTCATTGAGCAGGGCCCTCAACCCCTCTGTTCCTGTGTGTCCAACTTGTCTGGCTACAACTACATGTTTGTTCGTCCACCCATTGTAAAGCGCTGTGGAATTTGATGGCGCTATATAAATAATAACATAATAATAATAATAATAATAATAATAATAATAATGCTAGGAATGTTCCTTCTGTATGAAAAATGCAAGAACCCAGACAATCATTTCAGCTTTTGGGTTTCCCCAGTGATGGCAACCTGATCCCTGCTAGGCACAGTGGGCAAGGGGTCCACAATATTACCTTTTAGACTCAGAAGTACATCTATAAGGTTTATTCCCCAAAACAACAAATTGTGGTGAACTGAGAGCAGATTGTGAAATGTTTTGCAAATAATACCTGATTTGGAAAGAAAATCCAACCAAGCAACAGCTATTATATCTTGGACATTTTAGACTAAAATTTGTCATTTGGTTTTCAATTTTTACCATTGGAATTTAGTGAATATACCCATAGATTTTTTTTTTTTAGAGAGCTTAGCTCATATTAAAAATGATATCCTGGGGGGCGGAGCCGAGCCAGCGAGCCGACTGGTCGCACTTCACACGAGCTCCAGCTACATGGGCTCAAATAAGCCGATAAATCGGGACACAGCGACACGACTAGTGAGAAACCAAGCTAATCGGACTGCCACAACGCTTATGCACCCGGCGGTACCAAGACCAACACTCTGCATGCCCGGGAACCGCTATGGCCGGATTGGGCCTACCGGAGGAGGAAAGGGGGAAGGACGGCCGCCTTCCCGCCCGACTCCACGGTCCTCAAGCAAACAGAGAGCCCTCCCTCCCCCCCCTATGGACCGGTGGGGGATATCCCGGTCCCCGCCAGACGGGAGATGCCACACGCCACACCAAGCGACAGACCCCACGAACCCCACTATCAACGTGGTGGCGAGGGCCTCCAAGATGGCGGCGCTGACAGACTCAGCCAAGCGAGACCCACAACGACCAGATGCCACACCAGGTGCCTGTGACCCTGCTGTTGACCCCATCAATGCGATCTTTGACCGCTTCTGGGCCAAATTGATGAAGCGATTGCACTTAGCGACGAAATGTCCCCAGCCGCCCTCACAGACCAGAACCTATGGCGGGAGGAGACCAGGGCCTTCACCCCAGGGCACAAAGAAGCCTCAAACTGCGAACCCACGCGATTTTGACCCTCCCGGGAAACCAGGGGAAAGCCCTGCAAGCGCCGACCACACGGGCGGAGAGCTACCAAAACGCCGACCCAAGCGAAGATGCACGACTCACCGCAATATCCCGATAGGGACGTCCGTGGCCCTCACTGGATCCCGGGTCAGTGGTCAGAGGGCGCACGCTCCAGCACAATCCCGGGGCAGAGGGGACCGCCACTCACCGAAACGCCATGTAACCCCCAGAATGTACAGAGGGCAGGGGACCTACTCCGCTCAGCGAGCGCACACCTGCAAGGCACTGGGCCCACAACAAGCAAGGGGCAAGACCACCGTCCCGACCTGCCCTTCCTACGCTACGTACCCTGCTTACCCCCCAGGACTCAGAGACACTGCTCACAAGACGCCCAGCCAAGGCATCGGCTGAACGCCTTATTTCAAAAGACTGGCAGCTCCACGGACACAGAACAGGCGACTCTCCTGCAGCTGGTCCAAGCAACATCAAACACATTTCACCTCACAGCTAGGACACTTACTGTTGACCTACCTGCCAGCCTGCTCGGTGAGAGACTTTTGCCTGGGGGACCCCAGAGGACTTTAACATACCAGTTGTTTCACACATGAAGAATGTTAATTACTTTTTGCCTAGCATGTCTCCTACGCACAAACCATTATTCTATGTTTTAATCTTATGCGCTTTAAAATTTATACAGCATTCAGTAGGCATGCTTCCAAAAAGTCAGCGATGGCTTTACCGCACGCTCCAGCCATATTAACAGAATTTAGCCTGTTGCTAACAAATCCATGCTTACTGCTTACTTACAAGGCTTTGTTTTACTTTTTTATTTTTCTCGCTTTTCTTTCATGTTACATCTTACGTGCCAACGTGGCTTAGTAATTTAAAGCATAGTACTTAACTGTATCCTACTGCTAATCGATGAATGCTCAGTGCCTACTCCTAACGTGTTACTCTACTCACATAAAATAACGTTTAGATATCAAAGCATAGCCACCGCAATGACTTAACCTGAATTAACTACCTAGCTACCTACACAAACGACTGTCTTTACTTGTTAATATTATATTATAAAATGTGCCTGTTTATCTTGTGCCCCGCATGTTGAGCGTGGGATACGTTGGAGGATTGCTTTTGGGGCACCTCTTATCTGCCTGTGTTATATATGTGCACAACAAAAATAAAGAATTAAAAAAAAAAAAAAAAAAATGATATCAGAGAATTCCTCATCAGTGTTGTTCTTACTGTAAAACAACCTTTCCTGTGATGTAAGCAAAATCTCCTTTCTTCATGTTGAAATGGGTGACCTCTTATCCTACGTATAGTTCTGTTAATGAGCGGGTTACAAAGGAGCTGTTTATACTGGCACTGTGGATATATTTTTAAATTGTTATAATTCCCTTCTGAGATGCCTTTTTTTCTAAACACGTTCAAGTTTTCTAGCTATTTTCAAATACAATCTTCCATTCCCCTTATTAATTTTGTAACTGAGACTTTTGTACTTCCATAATATCCTTCTTTAAAGTAGATAGCCCAAATTGCACTGTGACAAACTCCCCTTCCCACGTGAGTTTGCCACGAGCTCCTGGAGGAGCCTACTGCCCACACACTATGGGCCCTGCAGTGAAACCTGTAAAAGACCACCGAACTTGACCGACCGTTATCATACTGATTTCATGGAACTGTTTTGGGCATAGGACCATGTACGCGGTCCATCAAATAATTGACTTCCATGGAAGTCTCGAACCCTTGAACCGATCTGGGTGATTTTTGGATATGTTGGTCACCCAGATCGGGGCTATCTGGTGATGTGTGGGGTTTTTATGTGTTTAAAAGGTATTTTGGGGTTACTTTTGTTTGTTGTTAAATAGTTGTGATAGCGTTATGTCTGTCTGTTCTCTGTGGTTACCTTGAATCCAGGAAGATGAGTTTCAGATCCAGGCTTGCTCTGAACATGAACATATTACTGTGGAGTTTGATCTCTGTTATTGCACTTGGGGGTAAGGACTGTCCAACAGCTACGAGCCCTACAATTTGATAGCAGGAGTCATATAAAGAAATGTCCAGCATATACTGCCTTATTTTCAGATACCCACTGCAGTGAATCACCTGTCATACAAAGATAAGACATAACACAGATACACTAAACATAACGGAACACTGGCATTCTGTAACAATGTATCACCCCAATCAGGACCACGTCCTACAAATTGGGGCAGAGGTAGGCAATTAAATTTGTTGCAGTGCTTCATAAACATAAAATGTTTCTCAGCTGAAATCATTGTATCTTTAATATAATCTGTTTATTGTTATTATTATTATTTATATATTTTTTTATCATTATTCATGTTTGAGAAATTACTATTACCGTACATCCATGGTTGGGCGTTGCTGTTATGTTGCCACAATCTATGAGTAAAATGGACTCACCAGGTAAACACGTCCATAGACCCCTTGTTTCCAGTCATTTCTAGAGGACTTTGCAATATATCTTTCTTCCCCAGAGCCCTGTGCTTCCTCTTCCTCCCTGTAGAGTAGGGACAACCAAAGACCGATCCCCAGCTGTTGTTGACCTACATCATCCATGAAGCTTTGCTAGCCTTAAGATTAGCAAAGCATTATGGGATTTTTCGTTCTACGAAAGCTGGGGATTTGCTTTTTTCCACCCCTGCTTTAGAGATTTGTGCTGTCAATCTATGAAGGGCAGGGGAAGGCAAGCTTCACATGTTCTGGACTACATCTCCCATAATGCTTACAGCCATATTGCTGGCAAAACATTAGAGTAGTCTGGAGATGTAGTCCAGGCCAAAAGCTGTCTGCCTTTGTTGTAAGGTCTCTTATTTCTCCTGCAGAGCCTTACATAGCCTCTCTTCCACTGTAAAGTCTTGCACAGCCTGACTGTTGTCTCTTTGGAGAATCATACTCCATATATTCCATAAATGGAACCCATTGATACCACGGTGGTCACAATTTAGCAATGCAAGTGGGGGCTGGGAGGCTAGGGGAGGGGGTAAGATTGTGTAACTTTACTAAATTACAGTCCAACATAAAATCACAAGTTGTCATACCAAAATATAGCCCCACAGTATAGCATCATGTAACTCACTGTTGAAATTAGGTTCATACCTCCTTACAAACACTGTCTTTGTTATGGCTCCGCTTCAATAAATCCAGAGAACAAAGTGAATATAGATAAAATCATTCGGCTTTATCTCTTACTAAACTCTAGGATTCATAACTCCAATAACCACTCACAGTAAGCTCTGTGTACCACGGATAAAATAGGCAGGGATCCAAGGTAACGTGTTTTGGATATTGAAAAAGTATTGCTTAAATCGAAACGCGTACATTTGGTTCCTACCTGTTTTATCTGCACTGTATAGAGCTCACTGCGAGCGATGATCAGAGTTAGTAAAACTAGAGTTTCCACAAGTGGAGAATTAAGAATATCATTATATCTGGATTTATTTTATTTGCAGGATTTGTTGAAGTGGAGCTGTGGCAAGCGAGTGTTGGCATTATTCTATATCTCTCCCAGTGTAGAGCCTTGTGCTGGTTCTTTAACTCCAGACATTCTAATGCTGCCTCCCCCTTGCATAGTCCTGATCGGCATTTTTCCCCCTGCTGCTGCCCATGTATCTCCTTTAAACCTTACCCCCCTTACTCCTATACCAATGGGGGGGGACCTATTGTCCTCCCCCCCCGTCCTGCAGAGCTCAGTCTGCGCGGAGCCCTCCATGGGTGAAGAAGGATTTTTTTTTTTTGCGTCGGTTATTATGGTTTTTTTATTTGGCCTTTTTTGGGGCTGAAAAAAGAAAATTTTAGAAGAAAGAAAACATTGAATGGTAAGTTATTATTTTTTTTTGTTTGTTTACAGTTCCTCTCCATCTATACATAGATGGATGTGATGCATGTGATGTATCTGTCCCCATCAGACTCATGTCAAACCTCTTTCGCTATTATAGAGCATCGTACTCAATCATTATCTCGAGTAAACCCTTCTAATGCCTCTTAATTCCTTGTGTAGAGTCTCAGGCTCCCCCCAAAACTGTTGTTTGAAAATAAAAAAAACAAGAGTATAATGCAAACAATAAAAAAGGGGGAATACTTCCTGCAGAGTGCTCCAGAAAGGGAGGGCCAATCCTTAAAGACATCAAATTGAAGAAAAGAAATATCCAGGCACATCTGAGGTTTCTTCTAAAAGGCAGGCTTTTATTTGGAACTAGGCATGTGCATGGGGAAAATTTTCGGTTCGGTCCGGCATTCCGAAATTCGGAATTTTCGCAATTCGGGACTTCGGCAATTCAGCACTTCAACACTTTGACAACTTCGGAACTTCGGCACTTCAGCACTTCGGAACTTCGGCAACTTCGGCATTTCAGCACTTCGGGACTTCGGCACTTCTATTGCAGCCGCTTAGTAGATAACTCCATAATTCCCACGGTATTAGGGAGTTATCTACCAAAAGGCTGAAAGACCTTAATTGGTCTTTCAGACAAATGTACTAATACTAAGTAAAAATTACTTAGTATTAGTAAATTTTGCCCCTACTCGCTATACCGCGAGTAGGGGCATGTCTAGTAAACAGTGAGCAGCCTGTGGCGGGTGGGGGCCCTTAAGTAAAATGTTGGGGGGGTCCTATTGTCCTCCCCCCCGGCCCCCACCCCTGAGCGGTGGGTGGGGGCCCTAAATACTAATAAGGGGGGGGACCTAATGTCCTCCCCCCTGGTCCCCACCCCTGAGCGGCGGGTGGGGGCCCTAAACTGGTATAAAGGGGGTAATGTCCTACCCCCTGGCCCCCACCCGGACCGCTCAGGGGTGGGGGCCAGGGGGAGGACATTAGGTCCCCCCACCTTATTATAATTTAGGGCCCCCACCAGCCGCTCAGGGGTGAGAGCGAGGGGGGGGGGGCAATAGGTTACCTTTTTTTTTTTTTTTTTTAACATTGAGCCGCCACAGGCAGCTCACTGTTTAATAGACATGCCCCTACTCGCGGTATAGCGAGTAGGGGCAAAATTTACTAATACTAAGTAATCTTTACTTAGTATTAGTACATTTTTCTGAAAGACCTTTTAGTAGATAGCTCCCTAATACCGTGGGAATTAGGGAGTTATCTACTTATTCATTCCTGTCATTACACTGACTGGCCAAGTAACTTACATTTTATATGAATGTATGTTACTTGATTGTTATAAGTGTTGCAAATGCTAAAAGGTGAATCCTGGCTATGTTTGTATACTTTTTATTTAAAATTGTTTACATTGTTTGGGGGGTAAAATAAAAAAAAAAAGTAGCCATTATGTCCCCCCCCTCCCTTCTTACCTTTAGCTTGGGAGGGGGGACCGTCACGCTGGTGAGTGGGAGGGGGGACCGGCATTCCGACACCATCCCTGGTGGTCCAGTGGGTGAGTGAACTCTAGCCTGCGGGCTAGAGTTCACTCTCGCGAGATCCGGTCGTTGCCATGGCAACGCGCAGGATCTCGCGAGAGGAATCCGGTGGAGCTGCAAGTTAGAGCTCCGCCGGGTTCTCTCCCTCCCTCCCCAACCACATGTGCCGCAGGTCTATCCAAGGGGGCCGGTGAGGGAGATCTCTGATCTCCTCACCGGCCCTTCATTGAAAACAGCGGGGCAGGCGCTAGAATAGTGCCAGCCCTGCATAGACCGGCAGGGGAGATCCTAGAACTTCCCTTGCCGGCCTCGGCCCATGGCCACCGCGGCCCACCGGGCATTTACCCGGTGTACCTGATGGCCAGTCCGGGCCTGTCATATTCTCACTAATCTCTAAATTACATTAAAGGGATACTATAGTCACCAGAACCACTAAAGCTTAAGTTAGTGGATCTAGTGTCTATAGCCTGCCCGTGAGGCTTTTAATGTCAACACACTGCCTTTTCAGAAAAAAGACACCGTGTGCAGCATTGGCACTGGCTTATATGGCAGATCATATGGGTGGGGCATTGTGATGTGGGGGGCGGCACATTTTTGTTTGCCTAAATCCTTGCACTTGCCCGGGAGCCAAATGTTACCTCGCCTTCCCCCCTTTGCACCCTTATAAAGAGGCTTATTTTAATAATAAAGTTAATTAGTGTTAATAATAATAATTTTTTGAGTAATAATAAAAAGCAATGTTCTAGTTTTTGCTTTCATTAGCAAGTATTTCTAGTGGCACGTTAATAAACAAACTCGCTGGCTCTTGTACTTTATTTACCCAAGGTAGGAAGATATCAAGTAAGCATTGGTCTGGGAAGCATTCCTGTGCAATGCATTATAGCTCGGATTAATCATTGCTAGGATCATGTGCTATTTCATTCTATTTTCACTTTTAAATAGAACGTCCGTCTCATGTTTCAGCTGACAATAAGGTATTTGCCACAGAATTATCCAAGTATGATGTTGGCAGCTCTCCCTTATCGAAGTAATGGTATTTAACACTGTGTGTGCATTTCTCAACCCTGTCAACTTCAAATATTGAAAATAATATATGTTTTTACTCCATACAAAGGACACAAATGGATCACAACATGACAACTGTGTCCCTCCGCTCCTAAACCTTTAGAGCTCTGTAAGATTTATGTGCAGTAAATAATTATTCTCATGCAAATAAGGAAATTGTGGGTAAAATTTAATTTTTGCTTGGGTACAATAATTTTAGTAAGTGTTGTTGAGTTTATTGAGAAGGTAGAATAACAATAACCCGTTATATAGCAGTTCAATATGCACACAGATGTAAATAATTCAGTGTTATAAATAATGCTGACCATAAAAGCATAGAACTCGAGAATCAATTAAATATAAGACAATCTAGTTAAAAACAATCTATGCAGGTAATGGGCAGCATCTAAATTCAGATTAAAAGATCCCTACCGGTAGAAGCGTAGTTTAAATCTCAGGGTAATGCTGTCTAATTGCTGGATACCCCATGTTGTTTGCTTTAATTTCCCTAGATTGTCTAGTAGACTTTCATGTAACAAGCATGTTTAACCCCTTAAGGACACATGACATGTGTGACATGTCATGATTCCCTTTTATTCCAGAAGTTTGGTCCTTAAGGGGTTAAAGGGACACTATAGTCACCTGAACAACTTTAGCTTAATGAAGTAGTTTTGGTGTATAGACCATGCCCCTGCAGCCTCACTGCTCAATCCTCTGCCATTTAGGAGTTAAATCCCTTTGTTTATGAACCCTAGTCACACCTCCCTGCATGTGACTTGCACAGCCTTCCATAAACACTTCCTGTAAAGAGAGCCCTATTTAGGCTTTTTTTATTGCAAGTTCTGTTTAATTAAGATTTTCTTATCCCCTGCTATGTTAATAGCTTGCTAGACCCTGCAAGAGCCTCCTGTATGCGATTAAAGTTCAATTTAGAGATTGAGATACAATTATTTAAGGTAAATTACATCTGTTTGAAAGTGAAACCAGTTTTTTTTTCATGCAGGCTCTGTCAATCATAGCCAGGGGAGGTGTGGCTAGGGCTGCATAAACAGAAACAAAGTGATTTAACTCCTAAATGACAGTGAATTGCGCAGTGAAATTGCAGGGGAATGATCTATACACTAAAACTGCTTTATTTAGCTAAAGTAATTTAGGTGACTATAGTGTTCCTTTAATTAATTTCTTAACGGTAGTGGATGCATGGAATAGCCTTCCATCTGAAGTAGTAGAGGTTCACACAGTGAGAGAGTTTTAGCATGCATGGGATATGCATAAGGCTATCCTAACTATAAGATAAGGCCAGGGACTTATTCAAAGTATTTCAATATATTGGGCAGACTAGATGGGCCGAATGGTTCTTATCTGCCGTGTTTCTATGTAAAAGCAATGCAAAAATTAAATTTGACCGATCAAACTACATTTAATTACCCCCAGTGTCTCTTCTTTCAGGGCTTCATTAAGCCTCTCTGCATTTATGCAGAGGGACTGTAAATATCGACCACCATCCCTATTCCTACAATGCTGCATCCTAGCAGAAGACACAGTGCCCATTGGGCCCAAATGCAAGCATTATTTGTACTTTCTATATGGGTTGTAAAAGATGCATTCCAAATGACCAAATTTAAACAGTATATTTCAGCCTAAATTTAGAAAGTCTGTTTTCTACTGACTGCAGTTTGCTGTTTAATGAATAATCCCCTAATGACTCTTAGTAAGAAATAAAAGACGATTCTTACCTTGTAGCCGCTACATGTGAGCCCTGCATTTCTTTTGGCAAGAACGCATTTCATCCGTAGGAAGAATGATCTCTCGATCTCATATTCTGATGGAATAATAGAAGCGGATATACCAGTAAAGTTTTCAGTCAGACAGGTTTGATATGTGTTGGACAAAATCCTGCTAACGGACTGTGTTACAGTTGTGATTGACAACAGATGTCTGGATTTAATATATTGGAGATAAGTGTATCTATTTAAACTGAATGCAAAATATATTGTTCAGGTTTCCATGTTAAGGCATTGAAAATTAAGTAAAACAACCAATATTCAATTTAAAAAAAAAAAAAAATTCTGCTATTTCATGCCAGCGTATAGTTACCTTAAATTAATAATTTAAGCACCATAACTACTGCAGCTCATTAATTTGTACGGTGCAAAATGTCTTTGAGTCAAACCGTTATTGATTTTTCAGTTTGATAATCACCCTGGCTCTCCCCGGGCCTAAAGTCTGGCTTGTCTTCTGCAGATTAACCCTAGCTGTCGATCTACTGAAAGCTCATTGGTAATGCATTAGGCATAGAGGCAAGAGAAAACCTCGCTTTAGGTTTTGTCAAGTTTGACACAAGCTTGGGAGATACAGAAAGGGACTGCACATGTTCATTTATATGCTCTAATTGGTACTCTCACAAACAGGAGCAATAAAAACTCCCAACATTCAACACTTTCCAAGTAAAGTCCGGGCACACAATTCTAAGCTTTATTTTTATGCTTTCCCAGTATCTAAAACCAGTCCCTCTCCGACCTTTTGATTAATGACGAATCAGTGGTCTTCCTCATTAGACCTTCAAACTTAGAATGACAATATTAGGCTAAGAGAGCAAGGGCCAAGCTGCAGTAGACAAGCCAGACTTTATTCAAGAAAACAAGAATTATAGTTAGGACTAAGCCCCAAGGGAAAGCTATGATAAACCTCCAGTGACAGCCTTTCAGATATATAATACATATATTCGTATAGAATTTCAGATATATAATACATATATATACTGGGTATAGTTGGTATAACTATAAATAATGTCACGGAACTCTACACTAGGTGATCCAGTACAAAGCATCACAGTCACATTTTATCAGCTATAAAGTATTAAGCTGGCCTTCTGGTTCTCATTGCAGGTGAGCTAGCACTCAGTATAACCCTCTTTCCCGGACAGTCCAGTGAACCAATCTCAGGTTATCAGGTGTCTATAAACCCAGTGTGGTGTCTGCATTTATGGGGTACAGGGCACAAGTCAGTCATGTCCCCGGCTGATATGCTATTTTGGTGATATGCCATTTTTGCGTCATAGGCAAGACCAGCTACTTGCATCTCTACCCAAAACAATAACTAATAGCTTTGTGTGTCACTACCCTTCCCCAGCCCCTGGTGTCATTTCCCCCCAGCACCTTTGTGTGTCTCTCCTCCCCCGTCCCTTTGCATGCCTTTTTATCCTGTATCCTCTACCCGGTCAACAGGAGGTGCTCGCCGGGAGTGCCAAACAGCTTTCTGTCAGATCGAGAAAAGGATACAGAAGTTCCCCTACCGCTGTCCACTTGAGGACGCTACAAGGAGGTAATCGAGCATGCAAAGTGGGAGAGGGGTGAGAAGGGATGGGGTGACAAAAAATGACATAGAGGGGCTGGGGTGGACAAGAAGGCAGACAAAAGAGCATGGACAATGACACACAAAGAAGGGCTGTGGTGACAAAGAGACACACAGAGGGTTTGGGGGGGACAAAGACGCACAGAGGGGCCTGCTTTTTAACTTAAGCACTGGAGTCATAGCAGTCTGTTAGTGAAAATGGTCTTGGTGGCACAGGGCGTAACAAAGGCAAGTCCAAGGGGCCCTGATCTGTCTAAGTTGGCCATGGTAGCTGGAAGACAGAGGGGTGAATGTTTTCAAGTCTTGTGCACGGCCAACATCATCACATCCACATATCCACCACCCAACATTGACTGTGCTCTTATAATGAATGCTGTTACCTTAAGAAAGGTCTCTATACAGTGTGAGGTCAGCGACTGTCTGAGTCTGTGCTCATTATACATGCGTCTCGTTATGCCCCCTAGCTAGGTTACCGGATACCTTATAACAAATCAGCACTTTGTGGGATAACGGGATTAAATTCTTCTACATGTATATTTCATTAGTTATTTCTTTTGTAAAGTGAAGCTCTCTAAATCCAGTGTACTTTTTTCCACTGATGGGGGATTAAGTGGAGATTTGTACGTAAAGCTGACTCCTGTATTCACTGCTGCCATTTTGTTCTCTGAAGTTCATAGTTGTCATTATTAATATTCTCCTTATTCTCTGATTGCAGCCGGGGGATGTAGATTAACTAAACACGGTGTGGAATATCACATTTTTCCATTAAGCAGCGCTGCCAAACCTGGCTTACATTAAAGGTATTGCACCACGAGCGTCGATGTTATCTAGGACGAGTAAAATGAGCAAAATTCGACCATAATTGTGGCTGAAAACCCTGGATCATCACTTTTATGAAGCTGTTGGAACTTCTGGTAGACAAAGCCCTTTAAACCTTTCAATACCAATAATTACTGATTACCCAGAATGCACTTTAAGAAAAATATGTATTTACACCTTTCTGCCAAATTGTACAACAAAACATAACTACATAATGCTATTGGTGTAATTACAAAAAATAAATAAATGACATTTAAATTAGTATTTACAGACCGAAAACATAAATTAGCACTGTACAAATAACTGAGAAATTAACACCATTTCCTTTGTTGAATGATGCGGAGCAGACTTGATGATTAGGAAACATTCCAACGCAACTATTGCCATAGTCTAGCTATATTTGTCTAGATTTTCAGGCTTATCCACTTAATAGATGGACAAAATCTGGTCAAAATGATTAAATTCCTACCGCATTGGTAATTTTCATACTTAATAAATCCAATAAGGGATGGAATTCAGTTGGCCCGAGTGAATCTGCAACAATTGCCCAGTTACATTCGATGTCGGTATTAAAATAAAAAGCCTCAGTGTTTCCAGGGTTAATCATGTAGATTCTGGCAAATGATAGCCAGCTACCACATGAAAAAAGTTAAATAAATTAAGAAATAAAAAGGGCCGGTGAAATGCTATTTTGCATCCTAGGCAAGACCAACTACTTGCACCCCCCCTAAAACAAAAATCAAGAGCCTTTTCTCCTTCCACGGACTGTGTCTCTTCCCCCCTTCCTCCCCCCCAGCTCCTTTGTCCTGTATCCTCTACCTAATCTGACAGGAAGTACTTGCTGAGAGAGCCAAACAGCTTCCTGTCAGATCAAGTAAAGGATACAGAATATCCTCTACCACTGTCTGCTTGGCCATACTACAAGGAGGTAATCTAGCACGCAAAGGGGGAGAGGGAGGAGAGACCACAAAGGGATGGGGAGACAAAGAGGCACATAAAGGGGCTGTGGGAACAATAATGCAGACAGAGGGGTTGTGGACAATGACACACAAAGAGGGGCAAAAAAAGGCAAACAGAGGGGCTGGAGGTGAGAAAGATAAATAAAGAGGAGCAAGAGACACACTGAGGGGCTGGGGAAGTGAAGAAAGATGAGGGCTAAGGAGAAGAAACACGCAGAAGGGCTGGGGAAGGGGAGAAAGAGACACACAAAAGGGGCTAGGGGGAAGAGACACACAAGGTCTGGGGGGGCAAAAGGGCAAACAGAGGGGCTGGGGAAAGGAAGAAAGAGACACACACAGGGACAGGGGAAGGAGAGAAAGAGACAAGGTGTGGGTTAGACACAAAGAGGAGTGGAGGAAGGGAAAATAGGAGACACAAAGGTACTAGGAGGGAGTAAGAGACACACAAAGTGGCTGAGGGAAGTAATAGACACACAAATGGGCTGGGTGGAGTAAGACACAAAAAGGGTCTGGGGAAGTAAAAAACACAAAACAGCTAGGGGAAAGTAAGAGCCACACAAGAGGGCTGGGGGAAATTATGAGACACACAAAGGTACTGTGGGAAGTAAGATATACACAAAGGGGCTGGGGAGTAAGATACACTGAAAGGGGTAAGACATTCAAAAGGAGAGATAAGAACTACAAGAGGTGGTAAGAAATTTAAAAGGAGGATTAAAAGACCAACAAGTGAAGATGTATAGGGGTGAGCAGTAAAATGCATCTTCGTCTATGTAGCCAAAAATCCTTGCACCAGACCTGCAAACCACTGAGAGGTTGGGGGTATGGAAGGGGGTGGTGGCCATGTCAATAATTTGGGTGGGGGAATTATTTAGAGCTTCCAGGTGTCATCCATGCGTGGGACCTGGGGTGGACACTAGATCCACCCTTGAATATTATAATTAGGGCCATTATCTGTCACCACTATGTGTGGGGCCCATTCGGGATTTTGCAGTCCAAATTGCCCCAGACTTTATTAAATAACCACTTTTGTCATTTGCATTACAATTTGCTACAATTCAGAGTTTAGTGAATAAATCCCTAAATGTAACAGTTTATAAATCTTTATAAATAGTAATAAAATATCCGTAGCCAGTAATCCATTGTAAAAAGTAACTGTGTAAATAATATTGCTATACGGGCAACGCTGAAATAAATGCCAATTCATTAATTACAGGGTGAAAATAACACAATTTCAAATAAATATAATTCCAGTTATGCAGTGGTGAAATAACAATGGCAATTAAAAGGCAGATTAAACAGGCTAATTTGACTATTGCCTATTAAGAATCGCAGACATCAGCATGCTCTTATTAAATGATTGTCAAGTAAATTAGACCAGTCGGCGTGTGCCCTGAAATTATTTTATATTACATATACTTTCCTAAACACTTGATTAAGGATTTCTGCATTCAGTTAATCTCTGCTCTGTATTAGTGTCTGTCCATACAGCATGCTCTGGCTGGCTTCAATCAGCCTCTCTAAGATGACATCACATGTGTTGTTTGCACAAGCTACAAGTGCTTCTGTAGAGATAAGAATTTAAACACATCACTCCGACTGAGCAGATCTCTTGGCCAGCTGACACGCGAGAACACAGCTGTTTCCTTGCTTGACGCCTGGAATGTATTTTGATGGTTAACACATCTGTCCAAGAATCCGTCTTTAAGGAATATCCAGAGAGTGAGGGGGAAAAAAAAAACCCAAAAACCCAAAGCCAATGGTTTGATGTATTATGCTTGAAAATAAAAAATAAACTTTGACCAGAAAAACATCCTAGTAATTGAGCTAGTCACGGAAAACAAAGTCAAACTTAACATGGCGCTTCCAATGTGACAATAGAGGCAGAGTGTTGGACACCATGGCAGCCAAACGGCTAAATGTAGGCAGCGCTAGACAATCCTAGGACCACAGGTGCAGATGGTTCCTGTCTCAGGAGGTCAATGAAAAGCTTTACTACTTTACATTTCAGGAGCTACAATGTTGCCTTAAAACGGTGATCTAAAGCCTATGGCACCGGACATGTTTTTCAATCATATTTCCAATTTGTATCCTAGGAGATGTAGGTCACAAACATCTGGGGTTCATTGGTTAGACACTGCTGCCTTACAACATGACGGTATCTCTCAGAATCTAGTCATCACCTTTAGATAGCAATTGGTAGAAGCTTTGATACTAGAATGTTGTGGTGAATCGGTTGCAAGTCAACACTGAGGGAAAAAGTTAATTCAAATTTTACAAAAGGAAATGTTAAGAAATTCAGCGAATGACTTACAGCTTGAGTTTGGCACACTGTACGTCACTTACAGAGCTATTCACATCGCAGTCTAACATTCGTTCTTACAACTAGACTTGTGCAAAAATGTGTTTGATCCATAAACAAATCTATTCGTCCTAATCCAAATTCCTCTTCATTTACCCCCAATTGGATTGATTCATCCAAAAAATGAATAATTTCCCGAACGAATTGCTTCTTTCGGGCATGGATTAAAAGTATTTGGATTCAGACAAATTGATTAATTTATGGGATTTTTGCACAAGTCTACTTGTCACTAATTATAACGCTACCTATCCCTTCACCTTAGGATATCTCTTTTTACATCTCTTTCCTAGGTACTAGCAAAACCATTAACAGATTTATTTAACCAATCATTGTTAACGGGAGTAGTCCAAGAAGATTGGAAGTTAGCGAATGTTGTGCCCATTCACAAAAAAGGTAATAGGGAGGAGTCGGGCAACTATAGGCCAGTAAGCCTTACTTCAGTAGTGGGGAAAGTGATGGAAACCATGTTAAAGGATAGGATTGTTGAACATCAAAAACACATGGATTTCAAGATCAGAGACAACAGGGAGATCATGCCAAACTAATCTTATTGATTTTTTGATTGGGTAACTAATAGATCAGGGAGGTGCAGTAGACATTGCTTACCTAGATTTCAGTAAGGCTTTTGACACTGTTGCACATAGAAGGCTTATCAATAAACTGCAATCTTTGAGTTTGGATTCCAATATTGTAGAATGGGTGAGGCAGTGGCTGAGTGACAGGCAACAAAGGGTTGTAGTCAATGGAGTATATTCAAAGCTTGGGCTTGTCACCAGTGGGGTACCTCAGGAATCTGTATTTGGACCCATTCTCTTTAATAGTTTTATTAGTGATATTGCAGAAGGTCTTGATGGTAAGATGTGTCTTTTTGCTGATGATACTAAAATTTGCAACAGGGTTGATGTTCCAGGAGGGATAAGTCAAATGGCAAATTATTTAGGTAAACTAGAAAAATGGTCAGAGTTGTGGCAGCTGACATTTAATGTGGATAAGTGCAAGATAATGCACCTTGGACGTAAAAACCCAAGGGCAGAGTACAGAATATTTGATAGAGTACTAACCTTAACATCTGAGGAAAGGGATTTAGGAGTAATTATTTCAGATTACTTAATTGTAGGCAGACAATGTAATAGAGAAGCAGGAAATGCTGGCAGAATGCTTGGTTGTATAGGGAGAGGTATTAGCAGTAGAAAGAGGGAAGTGCTCATGCCATTGTACAGAACACTGGTGAGACCTCACTTGGAGTATTGTACACAGTACTGGAGACCCTATCTCCAGAAGGATATTGATACTTTAGGGCTACTAAACTGGTTCATATACAAAAAGACAAGTCCTGCGCTCACTCCCATCACTCCTGGGCGGCAGCAACGACCACAGTACACATCAGCTACAATACATATAGTAAAAACCAAAGAAAAAAGTTACCTGCGCTCTCTCCTTAATCCCTATGTATATTTAAACAAATGGAGGTCATTTAGTTACTCCAATGGCCACTGGAGGGAATGCCTGCCTGCCAATGTCAAGGCAGACCCCCCTAGACAGGTCCTACTCTGGAAGCAGGGAAGATTCATAGATTACAGGATACAGCTGGCAAGGAAAGGTTAAAGGATCTTAACATGTATAGCTTGGAGGAAAGACGAGACAGGGGGGATATGATATAAACATTTAAATACATAAAGGGAATCAACACAGTAAAGGAGGAGACTATATTTCAAAAAAGACAAACTACCACAACAAGAGGACATAGTCTTAACTTAGAGGGGCAAAGGGATTAAAAATAATATCAGGAAGTATTACTTTACTTAGAGGGTAGTGGATGCATGGAATAGCCTTCCAGCTGAAGTGGTAGAGGTTAACACAGTAAAGGAGTTTAAGCATGCCTGGGATAGGTATAAGGCTATCCTAACTATAAGATAAGGCCAGGGACTAATGAAGGCATTTAAAAAATTGGGCAGACTAGTCAGCCGAATAGTTCTTATCTGCCGTCACATTCTATGTTTCCTTACGTCTCCTCATGACCAGCACCAAACAATGCTTTAAATAGTCTACATATTGAAAAAATGTTCTGAGTGAGACTTTATATGAGAACGTTTAAACTCAAATATAATTATTTTAAGATGACATTGCTTTTATGCTAAAAGAAAATATTACAAAGACAAAGAATAAACAAAAATAATCAGTTTGCAAAAATATTCAACCCCTCTAATCTGGAAGCTCTGTGTTTACACAGTTGAAAACAATTGCCCTAATAGAAATACAATTATGATTGGCCTCTACCTGTGAGACATTAAATAATTGATCGTAGACCTGGATGGATAAAAGTCTCACTCTGGATAAGGATCATTGGGCAGCTTGCCGATTTGAAGGAAAGCTGTGACCATCAAGAAGAGCATTCTAGAGCAGAAAGAGGTAGAGTACTCGAACTATCTCATCTATGAAAAGCAAACAAACAGCACGTGTTTAGATATGCTGGTTAGGAGTGTTGGATTCATTGTCCAGAAGTGGGGGATACATCACAACTCCCAGACACTGTCTAGAAAACTCAGTAACCAGGAGTGGTGTGAATCCAATCATGATAGGGTCGTTCCAGGAAGAGAATAAAATGAAGTCTAACCAAGTGTTGCAAACAAAGGTTAAACCTCTATCGGCTGATCGGTTTCATTCGAAAGTAAAGCATTGTGAGCATTGTGCAAAGACGTGTATACTTACTTAATATGCAGAATTATCAATAATATTTACTAACTTTAAAGGGACACTATAGTCACCTGAACAACTTTAGCTTAATGAAGCAGTTTTGGTGTATAGAACATGCCCCTGCAGCCTCACTGCTCAATCCTCTGCCATTTAGGAGTTAAATCCCTTTGTTTATGAACCCTAGTCACACCTCCCTGCATGTGACTTGCACAGCCTTCCATAAACACTTCCTGTAAAGAGAGCCCTATTTAGGCTTTCTTTATTGCAAGCTCTGTTTAATTAAGATGTTCTTATTCCCTGCTATGTTAATAGCTTGCTAGACCCTGCAAGAGCCTCCTGTATGTGATTAAAGTTCAATTTAGAGATTGAGATAGAATTATTTAAGGTAAGTTACATCTGTTTGAAAGTGAAACCAGTTTTGTTTTTTTCATGCAGGCTCTGTCAATCATAGCCAGGGGAGGTGTGGCTAGGGCTGCATAAACAGAAACAAAGTGATTTAACTCCTAAATGACAGTGAATTGAGCAGTGAAATTGCAGGGGAATGATCTATACAATAAAACTGCTTTATTTAGCTAAAGTAATTTAGGTGACTATAGTGTTCCTTTAATAGCCCACATAAAGGATGGTCTTATTTATAAAAAATGACCCCATTTATGTAACAAAGTAAAAATGAAAATCAACAAAACCCAGCTAGAACAAGCTAGAACATTTAGCTCAACAATTATTATGTGACTCTTGTCACATAGTTTGATTAAGCGTGGCAAACGTGACCGGCCCATCTTCATGAAATGGAGTTTCTTGTTGGAAAAATGAGAGCCTGCACTGTTAGTACAACTGCTAAGAAATACTAGGACAGCAGACATTTGTTATGACATAGGCAAGGTGATTTGTGAGGGAAGCCAAGAATGGTATTCAGTCGCTTTAAGGACCTATAGAGTTCAGTGACTAAGACTGTGTTCTAGAGCTCTAAATCAAACTGGCCTGTATGGGAGGGTGACCAGAAGGAAGCCATTACTCAAAATCTACCAAAAGAAAGCATGATTGGAGCTTGTCAAAAAGCATAAGATTGGCTTGGCGATATTGAAAGGTATTGTGGCCTGATGGGATCAAGACAGAGCTCCTGGCCACAATTCAAACTGCCACGTGTGTCACAAATGAAACACTGACCATACCTCAACAAGCACTACTGGTGGTGATGGCAGGATCAGGTTGTGAGGGAGCTTTTGATTAGCAGGACCTGGGGATCTTGTGTGAACTGAAGTTAGAACGGATGGTGCAAAATCCCAGACAATATTGCAGGAGAACCTCAACAGTTTGCGAAACAGCTGGAACTTGGGAGAAAGTTCACCTTCCAGCAGGATAATGATACCAAAAATAACTTCAATATGGCTGAAGAACAAAAACATGTCTATCCTACAGTGGCCCAGGAAACTTCCCACTCTCCATCCTATTGAGAACCTGTGTCGCTTTTTGAAAATTGCAGATCACGAGCAGCACCCACCCACGTGGTGTCAATATGCCAAGAGACCAGTAATACCGGGTAATAAATAAATAAATAAGATAATGGGCAAATATTACTCCCAGCCAGTGTACAAATCTGGTAGATAGTTACATCAAGATTGAACGTTTTTAAAGCAAAAAAAAGTGTATTTACTAAATATTAATATAAGGTGTTTGAATACTTGTGCAAGTAGCACATTTCAGTTTTAATTTAAGTATCTAATCAGAAATGCTGGCTTTAAATCTTACTCTTAGAGCAGATCAGTTTACAATAATAATATTATTTGGGCATTTATGAATACGTATCATTTTTAACCACTGCCACACGGTCTCTGACTCTTTCACACCCAATGATCAAACTTCATATCAAAACTCATCTTTTTACAGAGGTTTTCTAATACACATGTATCATAGTCCGATAGCACCGATAAGCCAACCAGCACAATATTTTTAATTTTTTTATGCTTTAGATCCTATATCAGGGATAGACAACCTTTGGCACTCCAGATGTTTTGAACTACACCTCACATGATGCTTTGTCAGCATTATGGGTGTAAGAGCATTATGGGGGATGTATCAGGATCCACAACATCTGGAGTGCCAAAGGTTGCCTATGCCTGTAATATGCTTCTTGCATTTCATATACCCCCATACCTTTAGATGGATTTCTGTACCTTTAATTCCATGTATTTAATAATTCACTATTGTCATTTATTTTGCATCACAAACTAACTATACAATCACCCACGTAATGAAAATACCTTGAAGCAGGTGTGGATGAAGAGGCTGATGGGCTGTGAGAACGGCTGTCATTTCATCGTGATCCGAAGGATGTATGTATTCATAAATACTATTACCGGTCAGCTCCACCTACCGGGAAAAAAACAAGATCATAACTAGATAAATTGGCTATACACACGCACCTGGTGTTCCAAATTTACTGGTAATATGGGCGGTGGATCATTTCCTACTAAAACGCAGCTCTCCAGCATTTTGTTAAACAATAATTATCATTCTATCGCTGTTATCCACTAAAGTGTGAATGCTGTGAATTCAAGATTTTAGAGCAAAATAACCGAACTAGAAAAATTCTCTAAATCAGTTATGCTGGTAGTTTGACTACTCTGGCCTTAAATTTGTAATCCACTTTGAATTCAATGTGAATCCCTGATAATTCACACATTGGTAGAATAAACCCAGCATGACTTGACGTAACACCATGAGAATGGCAATTCAAGCACGACCATATTTTGAAAAGACAATAGATACTTTTTTCCCCCTTTTTTTGTAAAAAAAAAACTGCCTACACGCGTGCAGTCTAAAGTTTTTTTTCTTCTTGTATAGTTAAGCAATAGTAGTATTTCTGAGCTGTCACAATCTGCATTGTGGGAAGGGGAAGATGTACCTGGAGGTCTCCCTGATTCTTGATGGACCAAAAAGGAGACACCATAGAGTGGAATCAAATGATTGCCTCATATCTCAAGGAGACAAGCAGTGCTTCTCTATAGTGTTTCATGTCTGGGGAACTGAGACACCCAGCTTGCTTTACTAAGAACTAAACACACAGAATTGATATTATTTGCTGAGTTACATCAGAAAGAACTACTGAAAAGGATAAACGCACATAAATTATCAAGGCCATTTATTTAACATTTGATATTAGACCATTTTTAAATATTGATCCAAGACATTCAGTCAAACATCATTGTTTAAATCTGCCTGCCGGTTTAAGCAAATAGGCCTGGAGCTCAAATCTAGTTAAAGGGAAATATGAATTTTAAAAGGCTTTTCAGACTGCATTTTCCCAGATTGCCGAACAACTCTTAGATGCCTTCTGATTCTATGCTGAATGAATGAATGTAAAAATTGCTGCGAAGCATTCTGCCATGGGGATCGTGCATCGTTAAGGTTTTCCCATTAGGTAATCTACTCTTGGGTTACATAGTTTAGTGAAAATAATAACATTGAGAGATTATTATATTTTTAGATTAATATAACAAAGCCTTGTTAACTCATTCAGCACAATATGCTTTACAAGGTCATTAATTGAAAGCTGAAATGAAATTAAGTAAAACCCAGTTTACCCTCCCCTGTACTCGTGTGATGGGCCTCCAGGGTAGTTAGGGTTATAGTCTGTCATTTGGTATTGCATAGAGGAATTGGAAATAATATAATATAAAGAGGCCTGTCTTGTTTACCAATGCTACATTGAAGGGTTAAATCAACTTCTCGTGGCTGTCACACTGACAGCAACAGGAGGTGTACTGAGAGAGTAAAATTCGGATGCGTGATGCAGGACCATTGAATACAATGCTCTCCTACGGGGAAGCTTAGATGTATATCAGGTCAACAATGCTGCCCTATGAGGAGCATTGGATTTGAGCATGGCTGGAGGAGGCCACGCTTCCTCGATGACATTGCAGGAGGCGGAGAGGTGATTAGATGAGGGAACCTCAGCACTGGAAAAAGGTAGGTAAAATGTTTATTTTATACGTTTTTATTGCACACCGAGAGGGGAGCTGTATATAGCTAGGAACAGGGGCACAATAGCATTCATTGAGAGGATATAGTGCTCCTTTAGACCAGGCTTTCCCAAACTCCAGCCCTCCAGATGTTGCTGAACTACAAGTTGTAGTTCAGCAACATCTGGAGGGCTGGAGTTTGGGGAAGCCTGCTTTAGAAAAACACTGCAAACACCATAACCACTACAGCTTGCTTTTTACCCCCTTATTTAATGGGTCGGCTTGGAAACTTCCTGGAGTATGGTCTGTATGAGATAAGAAAATAACAAGAGGAGACAGCCCAAAGCAGACACTACAGCAAACAAAGACCATTAAAATTTGAGTATCTTAATATTTTCAAATTTATATAATGTAGTTATTTGCATAGTTTAATGATATAATAACTAACATATAGGGTTCAGCTCTCCCCTAGAGTGTCCCTTTAAATAGATTTCCATTGAATGCCACAGATTTTCCAATCCAGTAAAAAGATAAAGAGAGACATAGTAACACTACTTTGTCTCTGTATTTCTCCTCCACCTGACTGAGGGCAAAGTGTAAGAGTCGATCACAACCTCCGTCACCTGTCCCCATAGACCTTAATGCTGTACTCTTGTGCATGCGCGACAGCACAGCGGTGATATTGGCTACTGGCGCTGAATCACTGAATAGGAGCAGAGAGAGGAAGATGGCGGTACCTGCGAGAGAAAGGTTCAGGTAAATAATCTCACCTTTACCTGCCCCTGCCACCGGACCACCAGCAACGAAGCCACCGTGGGGGGGACTTTGCGAATTCAACAAAGTCCCCAGAGGGTGACAGTGCCGCTTTACGTTATAAAACATGTTTTAAACTCAGCACATTCTAGCTGCAGGAGCAAATCAACAAAAATATATTTTCAGTGTTTAATGCCTTGAATAGGAATAAAAGTATTGATACAACATTATCTACCCCTAAGCCATAAAATGCTGAGCACCTCACCCTATGGATACCGCAAATGCTGGTGCCTTGTAGCCAGAATTCATTGCATACACAGAGGAGTCCCTACATTTATAGACAGATGAAATAAAGGATACAGTGTAAACAGAATGATTTAATTGTAAAGTGTTAGGTTTCCTCACAGTAACCAAAATCACATAATCTAAGTGACAAGGTGTGGATTGAACTGATGGAATAAAAGGATTTGGTATAGTTTTACTGCTTCGCAGAACATGTAGAAAGTTGGCAGATATTGAACTGAAGTTTTTAATCCAGTTTAAGAAAGATAAAATGGAAAAAATATATACTTCGTAAACAGATGGTATAAAAAGTGGAGAGTTGTATCAACTAAGTAGGATGTGAGCTTTAAGGATTACATAGGTTTCTTCTTCAGCCATGTTATACATATAAACGTATGGCTGAAGAAGAGAATCAAATGGTCTTAAAAGCTTGCACTCTAATTGCGCTTCGAGGGAAACTGTTGTAACAGGTTGACCTTAACATATAATAGCTCCTAGAGCTTGCACTCTAATTCCGCTTACAGGGATCCTGTTGTAACATATAATAGCTCCTAAAGCTTGCACTCTAATAGCTCGTAAAGTGGTAAATACACAATTTATCATAAAGATTAATAATAATAATTTATTAAATTACTGTATAAGTGGTTGTAGTCTTACGTACCTTCTATTTATTGTTACAGATCTGCCATGATCTGTGACCATTATACTAGTAAGATAATTGGCCCTGCTTAGGGGCATTACCTCGTACCAGTGGCGGATCCAGAGCCTGATCTCGGGAGGGGCACTTGTAGATTATTTAAATAAATAATCATGGCACAATAACCACTACAGCTCAGTGTAGTAGTTATGGTGCCAGTAGTGCCAGGATCCCACCCCAGAGTAAGTAGTCATACCGTTTAAGAACAGTTTGACAACTTACCTGGGGTCTGCTGGGATATAGGGCATAGGAGAAGTGGTGTGTGTGAAAGGTGCAGTGTGTGTGTGAGCGGTAAAGTGTGTGTGAGTGCGTAAGGGCGGCAGTGTATTTCAGGGTTGCAGTGTGTGTGTTAGGGGGCAGTGTATGTGTGGGGCAGTGTGTGTGTGAGGGTGGCAGTGTGTGTATGGGGGGCACTGTATGTCTGTGGGGCAGTGTGTGTATGGGGAGCACTGTATGTATGGGGAGGCACTGTATGTATGTGTGGGGCAGTGTGTGTATGGGGGGGGTCGTGTGTGTGGGGCAATGCGTGTATGGGGGGCAGCAGTGTGTGTACGGCACTGTATGTGTCTGTGTGTGTGTGTGTGGAGTGTGTGTATGGGTGTGCAGTGTGTGTATGGGGACAGTGTTTGTGGGGGAGTGTGTGTATGGGGGCAGTGTGTGTATGGGGACAGTGTGTGTATGGGGGCAGTGTGTGTATGGGGGCAGTGTGTGTATGGGGGCAGTGTGTGTATGGGGACAGTGTGTGTATGGGGACAGTGTGTGTATGGGGTCAGTGTGTGTATGGGGACAGTGTTTATGGGGTCAGTGTGTTTATGGGGTCAGTGTGTTTATGGGGTCAGTGTGTGTATGGGGACAGTGTGTTTATGGGGACAGTGTGTGTATGGGGACAGTGTGTGTTTGTGGGGCAGTGTGTGTATGGGGTCAGTGTTTTTAAGGGGTCAGTGTGTTTATGGGGTCAGTGTGTGTATGGGGACAGTGTGTTTATGGGGTCAGTGTGTGTTTATGGGGTCAGTGTGTGTTTTTGGGGCAGTGTGTGTATGGGTCAGTGTGTTTATGGGGTCAGTGTGTGTATGGGGTCAGTGTGATTATGGGGACGTGTGTGTATGGGGTCAGTGTGTGTATGGGGTCAGTGTGATTATGGGGACGTGTGTGTATGGGGTCAGTGTGTGATTATGGGGTCAGTGTGTTTATGGGGTCAGTGTGTGTATGGGGTCAGTGTGTGTATGGGGTCAGTGTGATTATGGGGTCAGTGTGTGATTATGGGGTCAGTGTGTGTATGGGGTCAGTGTGTGTATGGGGTCAGTGTGTTTATGGGGTCAGTGTGTGTATGGGGTCAGTGTGTGTATGGGGGTCAGTGTGATTATGGGGTCAGTGTGTGTATGGGGTCAGTGTGTTTATGGGGTCAGTGTGTTTATGGGGTCAGTGTGTGATTATGGGGTCAGTGTGTTTATGGGGTCAGTGTGTGTATGGGGTCAGTGTGTTTATGGGGTCAGTGTTTTTAAGGGGTCAGTGTGTGTATGGGGTCAGTGTGTTTATGGGGTCAGTGTTTTTAAGGGGTCAGTGTGTGTATGGGGACAGTGTGTGTTTGTGGGGCAGTGTGTGTACTGGGGGAGGAGGGAAGGGAGGTTTTTTTAATAAAAAAAAAATGTATTTAATAAAATGAATATATTTATGTCCCCCCTCCCTTCTTACCTTTATTGAGGAGGAGGAGGGGGGACATTTCTCCGTCCCTGGTGGTCCCAGTGTGATTCCCTGGTGGTCAGGTGGGGAGAGTGAACTCTAGCCCGCGCTCCAGGGCTAGAGTTCACTCTCGCGAGATTTGGAGCGTTGCCGTGGTTACCGCGGCAACGCTCCATGCTAGTGAGAGGAGGACCCGGAGGAGCTGCAGGCTGAGCTCCTGCCGGGTCCTCTCTCACTCTCCTGCCGGCTGCCAGCACAGTGCTTGCGGACCGGGGAGGGAGATCACTGATCTCTCTTCCCGGTCCGCAGGCACATTGCAGGGCTGGCACTTGGGCAATGCCAGCCCTGCACTAGCCGGCCGGGGGGAATCTCGGGGGGGGCAATTGCCCCGTTGCCCCCCCCCTGGATCCGCCAATGCCTCGTACAGGGCAATCTTCCTCTTCCCGATGGCAATGATACATTGGGGGTTATTTATGAAACGTTTTCTTTTTGAAAAGTGGTCTAGAACTCTAATATTGGGGCTGTCACTCTTAAAACCAGTGGAACCAGCAGATTTATTACAATGGAGTAACATTGGCAGTTCTGTTCCTAAATACCCTCAGATTTAAATATCTTCATGTTTTCGCATTTATGGAACTCATTCAGTTATATTTTTCTCACTGTCCTCTTAATGTTTTATTTTTATATAAACTTTATAATAAAGATGTGATTTTCTTGTTTTGGCACGTGGTGGACCTTAGCTGTAAACTTGATAGATCTAATAAAATTTCAGAAAATTATAAGTTAAAATGTCATCGATGCATTGCTAGATTTCACCCATTGTGTCAAATAACCAAATGATGGGTGTTGGTGCAGAACCTGAAAAAATTACTGTGAAAATGCCGCTAGAATGTAAAAAATATAAAAATAATGTGTTTTGGTGTAACTACACTTTAACAGTCTGCCCATTTATCTTGAAATAATCATGTCTTACCCTGAGACTCTGCGAATCTGCCCATATACCCTAAGAATTTGCCCATATACCCTGAGAATCCGCCCATATACCCTAAGAATCTGCCCATATACCCTAAGAATCTGCCCATATACCCTGAGAATCCACCCATATACCCTAAGAATCTGCCCATATACCCTGAGAATCCACCCATATACCCAGAGAATCTGCCCATATACCCCTGAGAATCCACCCACATACCCTGAGAATCCGCACATATACTCTGAGAATCCGTACATATACCCTAAGAATCTGTCAATTTACCCTGAGAATCTGTCCATATACCCTGGGAATCTGCCAATTTACCCTGAGAATCTGCCCATATACCTTGAGAATCTGGTGATTTACCCTGAGAATCTGCCCAAATACCCTGAGAATCTGCCCATTTACCCTGGGAATCTGCCCATGCACCCTGGGAATCTGCCCATTTACCCTGGGAATCTGCCCATATACCTTGAGAATCTGCCCATTCACCATTAGAACCTAATAATCTACTTATTTGGCATGCAAATGCTCTTGCAGACACTAAGTATCTGACCACTCTCCCTGAGGTCACGAGATCCTGTCCATTCGTTCCAAAATGCTGAAAATCTGCCCACTCAATCGGGCACTATCCCCAATGTGCATGAACCCCAAGAGTTTGAAAATCTATTTCTTAACTGAGAGCTTTAGAATGGAACCATTCATCTTGAGAGTCTTCCAATTAATCTGAGAACCTGCACACTGAGACTGCAAACACTAAGACTTTCCCATTCATCCTGAGAATTTGCCCATTTACATCAAGTCCAAAAATATTATATGTTAATACGCATGCACCCGGGACCCAGTAGGACGCTGCCGGCAATGCACAGCACCTGGGGTGAGTCTATGATGCACTTTATGTCTAAATATATATTTGGTTATTGTTGTAGTTTGTTTTTATGTTTGATCCTGAGGAAAGTCCGGACAAAGGACTGAAACGTTGATCTATTTTAATGCATATCGAATAAAATTTGGGATTTTTTTTTTTTTTTTGTAATTCTTTATTTTTGTTGTGCAGATGAACACAATAATTCAACAGACGCCACATCAGCGTATTTCAGGTTTCATAAAAGTTAGACAGTGGCATAGTAATTCGCACAATTTTTTTTTTTTTTTTTTATGTTTTACATGCTTAACGAAGCAGGAGGTTGACAGAGTAAAATTTGGGATTTTAATTGGAGACCGAGTGTGCAGCTTCCTCCCTCCTTCGTTTATTTATATATATATATATATATAAACTGTAAGCACTTTTTATAAGACTGTTTTAATTTTTTGTTTCGCAAATTGATAAAGAAAAAGCTAACCCACACTGAAGATAAATTGTTCTGCTTGTGCTTAACAAACACAAATGTAATATGGGATTCTGGCAGAAAACCTGATTTATTTTATTGCAGAAGAGTTAAACTCGAGACAAGAGGCTTACAAACGTGATAAATAGCTGGATATATTAAAACAGCAATACGCTTTAAAAGATACAAGTTCTAGATCTGATATCTGGTATTCTTACCGTATATAATTTTCTTAGAAAAATGTATTTAAATGATTTCCAGGTGGTTCTGCCAGATGGAATTGTACAATCTGTGATCAATACATAACTTTCCAATCTTATCTCTGTAAACCTAACGATGATGAGTGCATATTTAAGGACATTTCATATTTTATGCTCTCGTTTGCAAATCCTTATTGAATTGTAACTATAATTACGTTTAGAAATGTGATGTGATGCACAGATTTTTATTCCTGCAACCTTTCCAAACTCTATATTTTCAAATAAAAGCAAATGATACAAACTTTACCCTTTCACTGCCATCCGACATACAGTCATAGGGCTCATTAACAAGCAACCATTAAGCATCGTTAATTGCTTTGTAGCAGTAAAATACTGACAGATTTCCAGAGCCCACCCCTGCTTTTAACATCTGTAGGGCACCGTCCTGATCTACTGAAAACAATGATCAGTTAGCGTTTTGGAAAAAATGACAACTAAGGCAGAGTTTCCAATGAATTGCTATAGAAAGGCCACAAAAACACCATAAAAACTTTCTAAAGTGTATGCGCCCTTCACCTATTATTGTCTGAGCATGATGTCTTATTCACTAAACAGCTAAACGTATGGTAGGGAAAGCCTGACTGCAAAAATCATGCAAAAACAAGTTAAAGCTTGACGTTTCAGTTTGATTTTCAATTTATTTAGTGAATACATTCAGGTCCCTAATACTTTTTGAGATGAGCTAATGTGAAGCATTAACATAACTCACTATGATAGGGACATACTTAAAGGGTAAGCATGGAAAGCAACAACATACTAGTACAGGGGTCAGCAACCTATGGCACTCAAGGCTGCCAGAGCCAAACAGGATCCCCTATTGCAAACCGAGTGGTGATTGCAGGTGGTGAGGTACAACCCTCAATTTACACATTGTAGCACTTAGAGAAAGTGATCTCAGAACACATCATTCACTCTCTCGTGAACGAGAATCCTGGAGTGGAGCAGTCCTCAGCAGCTCCTGGCCAGCCCAGTCCCCACTGGACCCCAGGGAAGTCAAGCACACTCCAAGATATACACAGAGCTGCAGAAGCAGCCTCCCCTCATACAAATAATACAAACAGCCCACACACCAACACACACACAGTCCCAACAAACACAACACCCCTGACAATCCACATACAGGCACACAACCCCACAAGCAGCCTCTCACATGCAATACCACAAGCAGCCCCACACATACACACACCAAACACACTATGTGACATATCATCCACACACACAATTCCACAAGCAGTCTGTAACAGCACCCAGGCATAAAAGGGGTTAAGCGCCGTTTAGAGGATATTCCCCTTCCAGATACACAGGCAGCTACCAAAGACACCAATCTGCTGAACAGGAAACCATATGAATGCCGTAAACAGCCAAATAGGAAAAAACATACGAATAGGTTTACACTCCTAGCAGTCGAACTGGAACAGCATACAATAAATCCCCCCCAAAAACAAGACAAAGCTCTGTTTTGTGGGTCAAGCAGGAACAGACAGAGCTGTGGGTTTATTGTTCTTATATACACATTCTTACACATAAGTACCACCCACAGGCTTTTGTAAAACAACCAATAAACACGTACAATACACTCAGACAGTGGCGTACTAAGGGGGGGGCGGGGGGGGCGGTCCGCCCCGGGTGCCATCAGGCAGGGGGGTGCCACCAGGGCTGGCCAGGCTTGCTATTCTGTGAGCTGTGTGGCTGCACCGGGTGCCGTAGCAGCAGGGGCGCCGGGCAGCCAACACAGCTCACAAGCAGGGGCTGGAAGCAGGAAACCTGCACGGAGATTTGGGGGCGGAGCTAAAACGGCCGTGGGGGCGGAGCCAAGCCGGATGCGGGGGCGGAGCTAAATGCAGCCTCATACTGCTGCACACAGAGAGAGGGGAAGCAGGAAGGGGTCCCTGCTTCCCCAACTACAGCACAGGAGGGACTGAATCCACTCCTACTCCAGCCCAATCTTACTGTAAGTGAGAGAGTGTATGCTGTGTGTAACTGTGATTGTGACTGTGTGTGCTGTGTGTAACTGTGATTGTGACTGTCTGACTGTGTGTGAGTGTGTAACTGTGATTGTGACTGTCTGACTGTGTGTGCTGTGTGTAACTGTGATTGTGACTGTCTGACTGTGTGTGAGTGTGTAACTGTGATTGTGACTGTCTGACTGTGTGTGCTGTGTGTAACTGTGATTGTGACTGTCTGACTGTGTGTGCTGTGTGTAACTGTGATTGTGACTGTCTGACTGTGTGTGCTGTGTGTAACTGTGATTGTGACTGTCTGACTGTGTGTGCTGTGTGTAACTGTGATTGTGACTGTCTGACTGTGTGTGCTGTGTGTAACTGTGATTGTGACTGTCTGACTGTGTGTGCTGTGTGTAACTGTGATTGTGACTGTCTGACTGTGTGTGCTGTGTGTAACTGTGATTGTGACTGTCTTTGACTGTGTGTGAGTGTGTAACTGTGATTGTGACTGTCTGACTGTGTGTGAGTGTGTAACTGTGATTGTGACTGTCTGACTGTGTGTGCTGTGTGTAACTGTGATTGTGACTGTCTGACTGTGTGTGCTGTGTGTAACTGTGATTGTGACTGTCTGACTGTGTGTGCTGTGTGTAACTGTGATTGTGACTGTCTGACTGTGTGTGCTGTGTGTAACTGTGATTGTGACTGTCTGACTGTGTGTGCTGTGTGTAACTGTGATTGTGACTGTCTGACTGTGTGTGCTGTGTGTAACTGTGATTGTGACTGTCTGACTGTGTGTGCTGTGTGTAACTGTGATTGTGACTGTCTGACTGTGTGTGCTGTGTGTAACTGTGATTGTGACTGTCTGACTGTGTGTGAGTGTGTAACTGTGATTGTGACTGTCTTTGACTGTGTGTGCTGTGTGTAACTGTGATTGTGACTGTCTGACTGTGTGTGCTGTGTGTAACTGTGATTGTGACTGTCTGACTGTGTGTGAGTGTGTAACTGTGATTGTGACTGTCTTTGACTGTGTGTGCTGTGTGTAACTGTGATTGTGACTGTCTTTGACTGTGTGTGCTGTGTGTAACTGTGATTGTGACTGTCTTTGACTGTGTGTGAGTGTGTAACTGTGATTGTGACTGTCTTTGACTGTGTGTGCTCTGTGTAACTGTGATTGTGACTGTCTTTGACTGTGTGTGCTCTGTGTAACTGTGATTGTGACTGTCTTTGACTGTGTGTGCTGTGTGTAACTGTGATTGTGACTGTCTTTGACTGTGTGTGCTGTGTGTAACTGTGATTGTGACTGTCTTTGACTGTGTGTGAGTGTGTAATTGTGATTGTGAGTGTGTAACTGTGATTGTGACTAGGGATCGACCGATTATCGGTTTTACCGATATAATCGGCCGATATTCGTTATTTTCGGAAATATCGGTATCGGCCAATATAGCTACCGATATTGCCGATAATACCTCCTAGGACCGCCAGGCTCATTACAAGCCCGGCGATCCTGGGGGGGCCGGCAGCAAGCGCTGACTTACCCTCCCAGCAGCTCCTGCAGCTCCATGTCTAAATCTCGCGAGACCCGCGGCTGCAGAGCGTTGCCACGGGTTACCATGGCAACGCTCCGCGCGGCACTAAGGGACGCGAGATTTACACTGGGGAGCTGGAGGAGCTGCTGGGAGGGTAAGTTAGCGCTTGCTGCCAGCCGCCCCACAGTACTTAACAAGCCACCGGACCACCAGGGAATACTATATCCCCCCCTCCCTGGTAATAAGCAGGTGGGGGGGTGGGGGGGGGACTAAAAGAAACAAAAACAATACAATTTAAATATAAAAAAAATTATAATAAACATAAAAAATCCCCCCCTCCATTTTACACAAGTTACATCACTACACAAACACACACACACACACACTCACTGCATGACATACATACACACTACACAAACACACACACACACTGCATTACATACATACACACTACACAAACACACACACACTGCATAACATACATACACACTACACAAACACACACACACTGCATTACATACATACACACTACACAAACACACACACTGCATTACATACATACACACTGCATTGCATACATACACACTACACAAACACACACAAACTGCATTACATACATACACACTACACAAACACACACACTGCATTACATACACAAACTACACACACACACTGCATTACATACACAAACTACACACACACACTGCATTACATACACAAACTACACACACACAAACTGCATTACATACATACACACACACTGCATTACATACATACACACTACACAAACACACACTCTGCATTCACTATACACACACTACACAAACACACACTCTGCATTCACTATACACACACTACACAAACACACACTCTGCATTCACTATACACACACTACACAAACACACACTCTGCATTCACTATACACACACTACACAAACACACTCTGCATTCACTATACACACACTCTGCATTCACTATACACACTCTGCATTCACTATACACACTCTGCATTCACTATATATATATATACACACTACACAAACACTCACTGCATTCACTATACACTCTGCATACACTATATATACACACTACACAAATACACACTGCATCCACTACACACACAGCTCCCCTGTCTAAATACACTTCATCCACTACATGTGGCATGTATATTTTGTGCATTTACCGTTAGAAAGAGTTTATTTTTTCAAAATGGTAAATGTACAGAATATCGGCAAGTTATCGGCTATCGGCATGAAAGTTCACAGCTTATCGGTATCGGCTCTAAAAAATCAATATCGGTCGATCCCTAATTGTGACCGTCTTTGATTGTGTGTGTGTGACTGTCTGTGATTATGTTGTGTGTATGTGTGACTGTCTGCCTCTGATTGTGTGTGTGACTGTCTGTGACTGTGTGTGTGTGTGTGCCACTGTGTGTGTGACTGTCTGACTGTGATTGTCTGTGTGACTGTGTGTGACTGTCTGCCTGTGATTGTGTGTGTGTGTGTGTGCGTGTGTGTGAGAGTGACTGTCTGTGACTGTGTGTGTGCGTGTGTGTGTGAGTGACTGTCTGTGACTGTGTGTGTGTGTGAGTGACTGCCTGTGACTGTGTTGTGTGTATGTGTGACTGTCTGCCTGTGATTGTGGGTGTGACTGTCTGTGAATCTGTGTGTGTATGTGTGACTGTCTGCCTGTGTGATTGCCTGCATGTTTGACTGTGCCTGTAACTGTGTGTGAGTGACTGTGTCTGACGGTCTTCGCCCTGCAGTGAGCCGGCAGCCAGGATATGATGTCATCGCGGCCTCGGCATCATTACAGGGCGTGCGATGGACCTGTGCAGAAAGAGCACAGAGATCCCAGCAGCAACCACTGACCACCAGGGACTGAGGATCCACTCCAGCCCTTCTAGAGCAAGGTAGGGAGGCAGGGTGGACCTCTTAATGATTAAATGTGTGTATGTATGTAATATTTGTGTGTGTGTATGTGATTGTGGGTCAGTGATTGTGTTTGTGTAAATCTGTGATTATGTGTGATTGTGTGTATCTCTGCGTATGTGTTTAGTAGATAGCTCCCTTATTTCCTGTCCTTAAATATTGCAATCCCACATAAGGATAACAAATAAGGGATTTATCTGCTAAACAACTGAAAATAAGAAAAGGGCATTTTTTTTATCCTTTATCTGTTTAGTAGATCATTCCCTGAATTGGTGCCCGTATGTGAGATTTCCATATTTAAAGATACCAAATGAGGGTGCTGTTTAGCAGATAGTTCCTTTAATTGGTGTCCTTAAATATGGCAATCCCACAAAGGATAGCAAATAGAGGAGTTATCTGCTAAACAAAGATTGCAATTAAGAGGTGTCAGCCAGCCCACAACAAGAAATCTGGGTGGCTAATGTGAATAATATGCAAATGTGTAGTCAGATGCCAGCATGCAGAACACAGCATGCTGGCATCAGACAGCCAATGGCAGCATATTACCCCATCCCCTAGTGAGAAGTTTTACTGCTCCCCCTCCTGTTTTGACTGTGGTATCTTATGTGCCCCCCCCATATATATTGTTCCTAGAGTCGCCACGATGTCTGCATGTGTGTCAATGTGTATCTGTGTGTGACTGTGTTTTGTGTATATGTATCTGCATGTGTGTATGTCCGTGTATGTGTATATGTGCAGACATCTAACAATCTCGCCAACACTACACACAAATACACTCATGAATTTCAACGTCAACACTACATACACACCCCACCATTATATATAACCATACCACTGCATTCAAATACCACACAACACACAAATGCATGCTTGCATTCAAACGCCAACACTACATACAAACACACCGCTACATTCACTCGCATATACTCCATACAAAAACATGCATACATTCAAACACACAAACACTGCGTAGTGCTAAATACATAAAAAAAAAATTGGTTGTTTTTATATTTAAATTTGGGGGGGGGGGGGGGGGCAGGGGGGTGCCAAAAATAGGACCCGCCCCGGGTGCCAAATGCTCTAGGTACGCCCCTGCACTCAGACACTCCCACACAAAATTCTCCCCGCTGCCTGTGATACAATTACCTTACACAATGGGTAATGTAATTATCACAGGCAGAGAAATAAAGTTTTTCCACATTATTCATAACTTTAAAAGTATACATCACATTCACATAAAACATTACATTTTAAATTTTCAGAATCAGCATACTCCAATTACAAACATATGTCAAAATCATCCAAATTGGTCCAGTGGTTCAAAAGATAGATCAAAGTCCTTTGTGAGTGTGCAGCTATTGCATAAAACAGGTACATTCAACATATCCCCAGATAGCTCAGATCTGAGCGCACATTATTACTGAATGGCGCTCAGATCACATACATACAGTTCAATTGCCATGGAGCCAAAGTCTTTCACATAGTCTTTCGTTATACGAATGGGCTCCCTGGCATAGCTATCTGGGGTATCACTGTTCAAATAGGGCAAGTACCGAATGACCCGGCTTTCATGTCTTTGCAGGGGAAAATCAAGAGTTTCAACATGGGGCCATAGTCTAAAGGCAGCAGGCGGGCAACCAGGCTCCTCCAATGCACAGTCTCGTCACACAGTCCCTGTACACAGCCCACATTTATAGGTATCACAGACAATACCACAAACTATTCATGAATGTATAATGTGCAATATAACAGCCCACATACACAAAAATACAATGCTACAAAGCAACTGCAGCACCCACAAATAGCACAAGCAGTATTCGGCTACATACACACCTAAGTAGTACCCAGTACTACTAACAAATTACCCACCCCTGTACAAGATGTTGTGGAAGACAGCACTGCTCATAGTCGGAGCAAGATTAACCATAAGGCACCTTAGACAGCCATGAAGGGCCCAGGGTAGATAGGAATCCCAGGACCATAAATATGCACCACTCCTATATAAAAATAAAAGTGGGGTTTACATTGCCTGCGTCCCTATGGGGTTATAATCCTCCTATGCATATTGAAGGGTCCTCCTTTAAGGATCCATATTAAGTGGCACAACAGCAGGCTAGCGGTTAGTGTATCTTTCAATCTATTAATTTAGCAGTGGACTATTCTAGCTAGCATATTGTGTAGAACCCATTTGTTCTGAACACCTTTTTTGGATGATGGGTTGACTTTGGAATTATCCTTACACGGAAAAAGCAGGGTTACTCCAGTCACTTGTCGGGTGTGCCGCTCTAAGGAAATAACTTTAAGTTCACTTTGCTGTCAATTAAGAAATACTGTTCATATGTTCCTGAAAGGCTGCCTGGTAAATGGCCCCTGAGAGTAAGATTTGGACGGCCATCCTTAGCATTTTACCTCCAAGTTAAGTCTGCTGAAGAAACAAAGCGGCCTTATTACTAGAACCTGCGTGATCTTACCTGCGAGAGACCTAGATGAACGGACGCCGTCTCTGAAATGTACATTATTTTTCCGTCAGACGCAACTACGAAAACAAATCCATCGAGAGTCTATTAAAAAAAAAAAGAAAGACAAATGTCACATCAGATGTTAATTAAAACACACGTTAAAAACTACTTACAGAGACACGCAACTCTGTGTTACTGACTAATCCAGCAGGGAGGTGAGTTTAGTACTTTTGCGCCATTTATCACGAAATGCGCAGCAGAGTTCTCCGGTGGTAAAATGCTTCATGGCTAACGACATAATCTCAATAAAATTTGTACTGTTTAAACCATGAAAACAGATGCATAGCCATTGTCTATTAGATAAAATCTTAATTAGAGAAATATCTCCTCTGACACAGGCGTGATGTGGTACCATACTAGTATAAATGTAATTTGTCAAAATGTTTTAGAACAGATTGACAGCTAGCCTGGGTCCAACTAGGTGTCTGGAGCTGCACAGCTAGGCAGAGCCATGATGGGATGCACTCATTGGTTGATATAATCGGCTGAGCGCAGTCCTACAAAGGCCATGCTTGGGCTGCAGAGAACCTCCCAACCATTCCCGAAGAAGAATACTGGATCATCTTTTCTTTGTTCTAAATTTACTACTTAACATTCCAGACAGGATATTATGTTGCATACCTACCTGTTGTTTTTACTGTGTGCAATATATCTCTGCTCTGTCTAATAAATAAGGAATTTTTAAAAAGGGACGGCAATGGGATGATGCTCAAGTACTCCTGGCACCTTAACCACTATAACCACTACAATGGACTGTTGTTTTTATTGTGTAATATATCTGACCTCTGTCTAATAAATAATGAATTTTTTAAAAAAAAGCAAAAAGAGAAGGCACTGGGATGATGCTAGGGTACTCCTGGCACCATAACCACTACAGCGGAATGTAGTAGTTATGGTACTTTTCATTCTCCTTTAAATCGAACATTATATATTTGTTAGGCATCATTTCTACCAATTTATTCATCTCTCATTTCCCAATTTAGGGGCTCATATCGCTTTCATAAATACAGTATATAAGGAATTTTGTTTTGATTTAATGTAGGGATAACCTTACTTTTTAAGACAGTATTAAAAGCTAATTTATCTATAATGACATAGTCAAGAAATATATATTTTTTCATTTGAAGTTGATTATTTTACAAATGTGTGGAACCTATCATTCAAACTGTTACTAAATAATATTCCTGCAGTAATTGACCGTTCTGTCCAAGGCCAAAATATTTAATTGCACTACATTGTAGTCTATTTAACGTATTTCTTTAGAGAAACGTAAAAAACTACACAGAATCCACGAAGCTTCAAAACAAGTTCAACTACTGTAGCAAATGAAAAAAATAAATTCTGGTCATCCAGAAGGAACATTGTATATCTTGCATCTTTATGAAAAACATATTGTGCAGAGTGAGATTGCGTTAGGTTTGGGAAAGATTATTTGGAGTCTGTTATGTATTTTATTAAATAATAGCAACATTCAGCGCAAACGTCAAGGGTTTCGGCCACAAATGAATAATTGGAGTGGATTAAAGTCATCTACAAGCAAACAAACCGCTACTCGGAACATTTATTTATATTAAAAAAAACGCCCATAAATATTTAGACAAGCCTTGAAATAAATGTTGCCATACCACTGAGAGTTGCTCGTTATGAATAGCATTTTCCAAAAGAAGGAAGTTAAAAAAAAAAAAAATAGAAACGAAATCTAGCTTAAAATTCAGTAAATGTTATCCTAATAGAGTGTGCCAATGCATATATTTTTATTTTTATTTATTTATTTTTTAAAACCATGCAGCAGAATATATATCAATCTTTTCAATTCCTATTCTGACTTTCAATTTATTTTTTTGCCTACCCGTGTTTTTCGAAATATTAAATCATCTCGTTGCACTCACCAATAAAGCTTAAAAATATATATTTTTTTTCCGACGGGTATTTGGGTACTTTTTAGTGGCTCGATATCAAAAACATACAATATATCTACTATGCAAGCATTCATCTACTTTGAATATATTTAAATATTCCAAAAAGGATTCATAATTTGATGTATTTCAGAATTATCTGAGTATTTTTATTCAGAGACGGGCATATAATCCACACATATTGTTTCAGTGTACACGTATGTACTTTTCTAGCGCCACTAATATGGACATATCTTTTAGACAAATAATCCGCATCTCACAAATTAAAGTAGTAGTTAGTCGTAGATAGTCACTTACATAATTTAAAAAAAATATGTCACAGTTATTTACTAAGCCGTGATTTTAAGAAACAAATAATGGAGTGGTTTACATTTTAAGGCCAAAATAGATGAATTGGAAAAGTCATTAAACTTTGCTAATTTACCTTCACTCAATTATTTTGAACTCTAACATTAACTATCATGGTATTCACTATAGTGAGAATTGTCAGGTATTCAAAATGAATGAAAAGTGAATTTCACATTTTACGACAATGTAACTGAATTGAAACCACTGGCTTAAAGACTTTTTCTAGTTCAGCTATTACAGGTGAAAATGTGAAATTTAATTTGAATTCACCACAATTTACTCTTTATTGTCAGTCTTTCACTGGTAATTATGCTCTCGTAAGACCTCCATGTGTTGTAAGATAATTGCATGTCAGTTAGTTGACACTTACTCTGATAACTTTGGATACATTCAAACATGATCCAAAATTCCTACATGATCAAAGATATATATGAGACACAGTAATAATACTTTGTCTCAAGTATGAGCTGACTGCGAAGGTACGAGAAGGTTCTGCAGCTGCGTCTTACCATTTCCCATCAACAGTCATGAGGGTCATCTAGTAGGAGGAAGTGGTAGGTAGTAGGAAGTGGTTTGAGAAAGGCTCCCGTGTGAACCGAAAGGTTGCCTGTTCAAGAGGTTAAGATAGAGCCTATGTGTGCTGGGATATTTTTTCTTTGGCTAATAGAAGGAACATGTTCTCATGTGAGGTTCAAGAGATGTACATGGTATCTATCTGATTAGGCAGAAGATCATCAATGAAGGATCCTGTGATCACACACATAGAAGAAGAATTCTCCTTGATCTTTCTGCTGCCTTTGACACTGTTGATCATCAACATCTTCTTCGCATTCTCCGTAATTTTGGTCTATGGGATACTGCTCTCTCCTGGTGCTCCTCCTACCTCTCCCAGTGCTCTTTCAGTGTTTATTTCTCTGACTCTGCCTCTTCCCACCAACTCCTCTCTGTTGGTGTCCCCCAAGGTTCGGTCCTTGGTCCCCTACTGTTCTCTGTCTACACTGTTTCCCTTGGTAAACTCATCAGCTCCTTTGGCTTCCGTTATCATTTCTATGCTGATGACACGCAAATCTACCTGTCCTCTCCTGATCTCTCTCCACCCATCTTGACTCATGTCTCTGACTGCCTCTCTTCAATTTTCAAATGAATGGCTGCTCACTTCCCTAAACTCAACCTGTCCAAAACAGAACTTCTGATCTTTCCTCCCTCAACTGTTACTACCCCTGTGTCTGTCTCCCTCCAAGTCAACGGCGCAACTATCACCTCTACCTCGCAGGCTCGCTGCCTGGGTGTTATTTTTGACTCCAACCTCTCCTTCACCCCTCATGTCCAATCAATCGTCAAATCCTGTCGCTTCCATCTCAAAAACAGAGCGCGCATCCTCCCCTATTTAACCCCGGATGCGGCTAAGGTGCTGGCCCATGCTCTTGTTCTCTCTCGCCTGGACTACTGCAATACTCTTCTCAGTGGTCTTACGTGTTTCCAGATTTCACCGCTGCAATCTATAATGAATGCGGCGGCGAGGCTCATTTTCCTGTCCGCCCGCACCTCTCACGCCTCCCCGCTTTGTCAGTCCCTACATTGGCTTCCAGTTAGATATAGGGCTCAATTTAATATTCTGGTGCTTGCTTGCAAGTCCCTACATAATGCTGCTCCAACCTACCTATCCTCCCTAATACACAAGTATGTCCCGTCGAGGTCACTATGCTCTGCCAAAGACCTACGTCTATCCTCTGTCCGTACTCCCACCTCTAACGCTCGCCTCCAAGACTTTTCCATGGCTGCACCTTCTGTGCAACTCCCTTCCCTTCTCTGTAAGAATTTCACCCAGTCTCCACTCAAAATCATTGAAAACTCACTTCTTCAAGAAAGCATATAAATTAAACTGCTAGCAGGTTTTCATCCCCCACCCTACATGACTCCTCCCCTGCACTGTCAAAAATGACCTACTAAGCCCTCAATGAATACTTTTCTAGCAACCTACTTCGTACCCCTACTTTTACCCTTTGTATCACTATACCCCACTCCCTCTAGAATCTAAGCTCATGGAGCAGGGCCCTCCACCCCTCTGTAACTGTACGTCCAGTTGTCTGGTTACAATTACATGTCTGTTAGTCCACCAATTGTACAGCGCTACGGAGTCTGATGGCGCTATATAAATAATAAAATAAAATAATAAGTGGAACCTGAAGCACTGAACAGACAGAGACTCAAATAATACAACTCCTTTCTCCCTCTTTCCCAGTGTAGCAGTATGGGTGAGGGTATGTCATATTAGGTGATGTCTTTGTAAGAATTGTAACAGCCACGGAGGTTCCCCTGAGAATTTAAAGTGAACTCAAAGTGAATTTCATATTTAAGGAAAAAATAGTCTTCTTACCTAAAAGCACAACTAACTAACTTAAAGAATTTTTCCAATTTGAAATTCACTTTGAATTCTCACCGTACTAAAAAACTCTGTGAAGGTGTTTGCAAGTGAATTTCTGTGACTAGATAACCAATTTTTCTAGTACGGAATATAAATAAAAAAGGGGGGCCACCCCCTTAGGGGTCTAGACTGTGTAAAGGGAACTTAATAGGGGGTAACCCTAAAAATAGAATACATAAAACACAAATAAATCACCAATGGACATAAAATCCAGAGGACAAAGTAAAGTCCCTGTATGAATATAATGTAATTAAAACTACATTTATTTATATATGTTTAAAAAGAAACAGCGTTTGAACCAAAAAGACAACAAAAAACACCTAAAAAAAGGAAACTTATAAACCCAAAATACTTATAAACCCATAAACTCTAAGTAAGAAATGGGATAGAAGGGGTTAAGGAGCAAAGGAGGCTGCTTGTTAAAGGAATAATAAGATAGCGACAATTATGAATCCTAATCGTAAAAATATACCCACAGATAGTACAGCAAGGAAATATATGCATTTAGCAATTAAATCATATAACCTAAGGATAGCAGAGGGATAATGTCTTCATTGAACTTGCTAAACACTGAATCGACTTCAAGGTCGCTGTCTGAAAAAATAATATTGTAATGAAGGCAAAACGCTAGGTTGGTTGTGAAACAGAGACAAGTATAAAGTAAATCCGTCTGTGATCAGGTAGTTGTGGTGAGTCGAAAAAGAATACTCACAGAGAGGTTGAACCCAATAGCTTAGTTGTTAAGCAGTGTAATACCTATAAAATAATGCCTTCGAGGGAATATATACAATGTGGCAAAAAATTCTATAACCCAAAAATTGTCTCTAAAGAGAGTTTCTAGCTGAGCCCTCATTAAACTTGCTAAATGTTTAGCCGACTTCAAGGTCGCTGTCTGAAAAAATTATGCAAAGAGGGCGAAAAAATGCTTTAAACAAAAGGCAAGCCTTCCATGCTAACTAAACAATTGCCCTAATAATAAACCCCATTTAGAAGAGTTTTCCCTCTAGAAATAGCACGTAATATAGATCCAAGTAGCAGAGTACGAATAGCATACTTGTCATTTAATTTCTGCTATTTTAGCTTACCATATGCAATTCATCAATAAAGTCACATTTTCTCCTCAGTTTACCGTTTATAAAAAAAAAATTAAAAATAAAGGTTTTACTTGATATCTTTGGGAATCTTTTCTCATAAATGGCATCATTTCACATTCAGTTATCTCCCCAGCAATACAAACCAACTCATCCTTCTCCCGTTTTATTTTGTAGAGCATAAAATATCATCTGTTTTAAATAATCTCCAATTAGCTTCCAATCATCTCACTAAGTCCTTAATTGTTCACAACCACAGTATTTTCTGTGATGCTACTTAAATTATGCAGCCAATCTGTAACAGACACTGAATATGTCAAAACATTTATGTTTAAAGAATATATCTAAACAATCTCCTATTCCAGGCAAAGGCAACCTTCGGCACTCCAGATGTTTTGGACTACACCTCCCATGATGCTTTGACAGCAGTATGGGGGTAAGAGCATTATGGGGGATGTAGTCCACAACATCTGGAGTGCCGAAGGTTGCCTATCCCTGTCCTATTCTTTGCTGCCTACACACTATTTCTGTTCTCTTTGCTCTTCCCAACGCCCTTGAGCTAACAACCATCCATGTTAATTGGCACTATGGTTTTTAAAGGGATACTATAGGCACGCAGACCACTTCATCTCACTGTACCTCCCATTAGTCCTGCTATGTAAAACACCGCAGTTTCTCTAAAATTTGAACTGAACTAAAAATCTTACATTACAGTACTAAGATTGGCTCAAGTGGTGGTCTACCAGACAGCCATTAGAGGTGCTTCCTGGATTTTGTGCAGTTTGACTGTATGTCCTCACACTCTGCATGAGGCCATCAAGCGTCAAGGAAATCCCCATGGAAAAGAATTGAGGCAATGGGACATCAGTGCTGGGATCAGGTAAGTGAAAAAAGGTTAATTTTGCCCTTTACATTGCTGTGGGTTGCGGGGCAGACAAACCAGTTAGTGTTAGGAATACATCTTTGTATTACTAACACAAAAGCGTTGCTTTAAATCACTTTGATTTTCTCATTGTTTGTGAATGAACCTTTTGCTCAAAATAATTTTAAGAGCCCTTGGGTTTTTACGCCCAAGATGCATTATCTTGCACTTATCCACATTAAAGTTTAGGTAAATTAGAAAAATGTTCAGAGCTGTGACAACTGACATTTAATGTGGATAAGTCCAAGAAAATGCATCTTGAGCGTAAAAACCCAAGGGCAGAGTGTAGAATATTTGATAGTCCTAACAAGAGTTGAGCGAACCCGAACTGAAAAGTTTGGGTTCGTACCGAACATTATGTTTTTTGGACCCCGGACCTGAACACGGACATATCAAATTGGCGGGGGACCTAATGTCCTCCCCTCGGCCCCCACCCCTGCGCGGCGAGTGAGGGCCCTAAATAACAATAAGGGGGGGTCCTACTGTCCTCCCCCCGGCCCCCATCCCTGAGTGGTGGCTGGGAGCCATAAATAAAAATTGGGGGGGAGACCTAATGTCCTTCCCCCGGCCCCCACCCCTGAGCGGTGGGTGGGGGCCATAAATAAAAATTCCCCCCCAGGTGACTAGGGGTCCCCAAACCCCTAGTCACCCCCCTCCCCCCAAAAAAACGTACCCCCCTCACCCTAAAAATAATGAGGGGGGGACCATTAGCTAAGTACCTGTGAGAAAAAAAACTTACCAGAATAACCGACGCACTTTAAAAAAAAAGAAAAAAATTCCTTCTTCACCCATGGAGGGCTCCGCGCAGACTGAGCTCTGCAGGGCGGGGGAAGGCTTATAAAGCCTTGCCCTGCCCTGCAATTAGGCTCAGAGCACTCTGATTGGTGGGTTTAAGCCATACAATCAGAGTGTTCTGACAGGTAAATTAAGAGACTGACAGGTAACGTTGGCTTGAAATCCACCAATCAGAGTGTTCTGTGTCATTTTACACAGCATGGGAAAGTTCTTTGGAATTTGGAACACAGTGAGGGAGTTTAAGCATGTGTGGGATAGGCAAAAGGCTATCCTAGACTTAAGATAAGGCCAGGGACTACTTAAAAGTATTTTAAAAATAGGGCAGACTAGATGGGTTGAATGCAGCGGCGTACATAGCGCGGTCACAGGGGTCGCAGCTGCAACCGGGCCAGTCACTCCAGGGGGCCCGGCCACCCTGCGGACCCCTGTGACCGGGTACCAGGTGCCACCATCTTTTGCGGCCCCAGCCCGCGCGCCAAACCGCTGGGGCCACATGTTAAGGGGTCCATCGGGTGGCCCATGCTGTCAGGGCCACCCGATGGAGACGGATTGTAAGGGGGCACAGTCAACAGCGCGCCCATTGCTGACCGGGCCCCCTGTGATGATGTCAGTCAGAGCTGGGACGCAGTGACTGCACGTCACTCCTCCCAGCTATCCGACAGAACCGCGAGGGAGGAAGGAGAAGCGAGTCAGAGTGGGAACTCTGACTTCCATCAGGCTGAGCACACACTGGACCCCAGGGAAGTCACCCTCCTGCAAAAGGTAGGAAACATTTTGTATGTGTATGTCTGTATGTATATGTATGTCTGTGTGTCTGTCTGTATGTATGTGTCTGTATGTGTGTGTGTATGTGTCTGTGTGTGTCTCTGTATGTATGTGTCTGTGTCATACAGACACATATATACAGAGACACACACTTACACACAGAGACACACACAGACACATACATACAGATACACACACTCATACAGACATACACACACACACACAGACAGACATGCATAGAGACGAAAACACACATACATACAGACTGTATGTGTGTGTGTCTCTGTATGTATCTGTGTGTGTGTCTGTATGTATGTGTCTGTGTGTATGCGTGTGTGCCTATGTATGTGTCTGTGTGTATGTGTGTGTGCCTCTATGTATATCTGTGTCTGTATGTATGTGTCAGGGGGGGTGGGGGGAAACGGGGGAGCGGGCCCACAGATCAGTTTTGCACCGGGGCTCCATGTATTGTGTGTACGCCACTGGTTGAATGGTTCTTATCTGCCGTCACATTCTATGTTTCTATGTTTCTACACAACTAGACTATATTTCTCCATTTTCCGTCTACATGTCCCGTAGATATTCTTCAATTCTTTCTCCTTTTCAATGTTCTACCTTTTGTTCTTACATACATTATTTCTTCCTAAATGTATGAAAGTGCAATGAATGCTAAATAATAGCACATTTTCCATATCTTTGGTATTGGTATTACAAATTGTACTTCTGTAGTCCCCTATCTGTTGATAATCAGTAATGTTATGCACTAGACATGTGCACCAGTGAAATGTTCATTTCATTCGAATGATTTCGTAGTAATTAAAAATGTGATTTGTCAATCCCGAATTTCGTCCGTAAACCATTAGTTTTCAAAATAAATTTGTTAAAAAATAATTTTTTTGTCCTTAGGACAAAAATATCAATGCGCATGCACTATAAAAAAAAAAAAAAGGAGGGAGCTGGCAGTGCTACCAGCTCCCTCCTCGTAAAAAGCCATCCCCCCCGCATTAAAACCTACGGGGACCCACATATTAATAAAAGGAAGGTTAAATGCTCCCACATGTAGCCTAAACAAATTTAAAACTACTAGTGATTGGGCAGCTATTGGGGGGATAAATCCTAATGTCCCCCCTAGGTCCCCACCCATGAGCGACAGGTGGGGAACTTAATTAAATAAATAATGAGGGGGACCGTATGACCCCCCCAGGTCCCTACTCATGACCGGCGAGTGGGGACTTTAATTAAATAAATAATGGTGGGGCCCAAATTAAGTTCCCCCCTGGTCCCCACCCATAAGCGACAGGTGGGGACCCTATTTAAATAAATAAGGGGGGACACCTAATGTCTCCCCCAGGTCCCTAATGATAAAGTGACTAAGGGCCCCCAAGCCCCTAGTAACTCCCCCCTCACCCTAATAATGTGAGGGGGCTACCATGTAGGCAATGTCTCGGCATTTAATGACTTTTGGTTTTAATTCCAGTAGGCAGATACTTTGCACACATTCTGGATGTGTCACATCAAAGTTGGAGCCGGTCAGGGCTGTTTTACTTACTGATGATGATATATATGTCATATGTGCGTCAGTTCTCTGGTACCGTTTAGGCACAAAGGAATAATGCGAGCCAGTAATGATTCGTTTTGTGCTATTTAACCCCCTTTGTATTCTGCTAGGTGCCCTGTTTTAATTTCATATAGGCCCAATAGCGAGTTATATTATTACTCTTCTAGGGTCCTGTTCTTGGCTTGTTTTCTCGTTTATTTTAATTTCTCCACTTCTTGACCTTGACTTTTCTCTCGATGTCCTGATTACTTCATTCATTGACCTTAGTTTCTCCTGCTACCATTCTACTGACATTTCACCTTTCCATGGGTTTCTTGTTAAGTGCGGCCATTCTAAGGACTGGTAATGCTAACTGCTACATAGTTCAACTCATCCACCAGGCCTGGGTTATTGACACCTCCTCAATGTGCCATCATTTCAAAATGATTTTGGATATTTGCGTTCAATGCATGACAAATCCCTCAACAGCCACTGATGTTTAATGATCTAAGTTCTAGTATGTTTGATTGAACAGTAATGTTCCTAATTGATTGAATTTGTGTTGTTAACAATGTGAACTACATTGAATGGCAGCCACTTAATGCCAACATCCACATTCTTGACAGGTTTTCACCATGTAACACCATAGTTACATAGTTACCTAAGTTTAGAAAGCATGAAATTCCATCAAGTTCTACCATGTATCTATCTATTTTTGGAATCCAACTATTTTCATTACAAAATCCACCAAACTAACACCATCGACTGAGTCAAAGGAATCTGAACCCAGCAGGGCTGCCATTAACTTTTCAAACAGGGCTTATGGGCTCATTTAAGATGCTCAACACTAAATCTCCAGGTTCTGTAATCAAAATTTAAGAGATTTATCAATCGTCAGAAAGTAAAACAATGTTCATGCATGATCTTTGGCCAACTGTGTCTTGACCACGCCAAAACAAACACTCTTTTGCTTTACTTTAAAATGACCTTATTGTCAGGTTAGAATACAGATTATGATACTTATTGACATTACCTGCAGCAGATGAGATCCTAGTTCTTTTGCCACATTATCCAATGGTCCAATTCGAGATGGATGGCCCCAAGCATCACCTAATCCTGAAGGAGAGAGAAGAATAATCAAGTTTTGAAATAACCTTGGCTGAAACAGGTATGGTTATGGCTCTGCTATAAAAGCCTCCATTGGCAATATTTTGGAAATTCCTCATATAAAAACAAAACAGAACCAGATGTTGGCAAAAAGACACGTTTCATTTTATTGCTTATGAAGACAATAAACCTACTAACAAGTTTCTCTCTGGGGAAAACGATACTTTGGAAGTGTTTACAGAAAAGTAAGTGAATTTTTTGTTTATACTATATGGTTGTGTTCATTTCAAGGGTTTTCTTGTAGCATTAGGTGGAAATGTGAAGATGTAAATTCAGTTCCACTTAGTTTAACTTGTTTTCATCAGTTCAGACCCACCTGAAGCATTTACTGGCAACCGAACGGAATGCCTTTTAGATTAACAGGTTATCGTTGCAAGTCCATTAATAAATAAATAATTGAACTGAGTAGAGCATTTTACCATAACCTTTTTTGACAGGGACCTTAAATCACCTACTTTCCATTCATCCATTTTAAAGGGACACTACAGTCACCAAAATAACTTTAGCTTAATGAAGTAGTTTTGGTGTACAGATCATACCCCTGCAGTCTCACTGCTCAATTCTCTGTCATTTTAGAGTTAAATCACTTTCTATATGCAGCACTAGCCGGACCTCCCCTGAATGTAACATGCACCTCCTTCCTTAACACTCACTGTAAGTGAGATCTAATGTTTACACTTCCTTCATTGCATAGTTTGTTTAATTTAGAATTTCGTATCTCATGCTCTGTTAATATCTTGCTAGAACTTGTGAGAGCCTCCTGTGTGGGGTAAAGTTCAATTTACAGAGATAAAAAGGAGATAAAAACATCTATCAAAATGCATGAACCCCTACACTACACTGTCACTAAACAGGAACCCCTACACTATCACTACACTATCACTAAATATAAATCCCTACAATATCACTATACATAAACCCATACACTACACTACCACTAAATATGAAACCCTACAGTACACTGTAACTAAACAGGAACCAGTACATTATCACTAAATATAAATCCCTACAATATCACTATACATAAACCCCTACACTACACTACACTACCACTAAATATGAAACCCTACACTACACTGTAACTAAACAGCAACCACTACATTATCACTAAATATAAATCCCTATAATATCACTATACATAAACCCCTACACTACACTATCACTAAATATGAAACCCTACACTACACTATCACTACCATGAACGCCTACACAACACTATCACTAAGAATAAAACCCTACACTACACCTGCACTAAACATGAAGCACTACACTATCACTATACATAAACCCCTACACGACACTATCACTAACATATCACACTACACTATCACTAAACATTAACCCCTACACTATCACTATACATAAACCCCTACACTACCACTAAGAATGAAACCCTACACTACACTGTCACTAAACATTAACCCCTACACTATCACTATACATAAACCCCTACACTACACTATCACTAAGAATGAAACCCTAAACTACACTGTCACTAAACATTAACCCCTACACAACACTATCACTAAGAATGAAACCCTACACTACACTGTCACTAAACATTAACCCCTACACTATCACTATACATAAACCCCTACACTACACTATCACTAAGAATGAAACCCTAAACTACACTGTCACTAAACATTAACTCCTACACAATACTATCACTAAGATTGAAACCCTTCACTACACTGTCACTAAACATGAAGCACTACACTATTACTATACATAAACCCCTACACTACACTATCACTAAGAATGAAACCCTACACTACCCTGTGACTAAACATTAACCCCTACACTATCACTATACATAAACCCCTACACTACACTATCACTAAGAATGAAACCCTACACTACCCTGTCACTAAACATTAACCCCTACACAACACTATCACTAAGAATGAAACCCTACACTACACTACACTGTCACTAAACATGAAGTACTACACTCTCTCTATACATAAACCCCTACCCTACACTATGACTAAACGCAAACTCCTACACTACACTATAACTTAAAAGAACTACTACCCTATCGTTAGGCATTAACCGCTACACTACACTAAAAAGAACTACGACATTAACTTCTAAACTATCACTAAGCAATAACTCCTTCAAAACACTACAGCAGCACAAAGCATTAACCATTACACTAAGGATTATTCCCTATACATCTTGAACACTAAACATTAAACTATTCTCGCCACAAACAAACATTGCTACTATTTCTGGTGTACGTCCCCTTTAACTTTTTTATCTAAAAGATGCGACCCACGTGTATCCAACATGTACGCTCTAGAAATAGCACAACTATAACTACAGCGGTATTTCTATCCCTGCTTCTGATTATTTCGGTGACACCGTCTGCTGGTCTGTGGCTGTGTAAATCCAAGTGATTCTCTAGAGCCAAAGAATGATATATCAAAGAGAATTGGATTTGATGAATGGAGGTAAATTTGAAACATGTTGCATGACCTCTGGCTTTGGGAACAATTCTTCATGCTAGTAAACGTCCACGCGTGTATCCAGGCAGATTACCTTAATGCCACGCAGCCCTTCGTAATTAACTCTGAAACTAAGGTAACAGAGATTTTTTTGTCAGGTCTCATGCTGTAGATTAGGAAAGAGTACGTTTGGCCGCCATCCTAATGCCAGGCTAAACCATACCGAGGTCGTATGACAAAACCTCACGTTCCTATACGGAGAACGCTTCACTCAATTCTTTAAAGTTCAACTCTTTCCAAGACACACCATAACAGGTTATTCATTAAAGTGAGATACAAACTGGAATTCATAGTGAAATTAGAAGGGATTTTTTCTAATTTTATAACAAAATTGCCAAATTGGCTAAATTCTCCAAAACAAATATGCAATCAGATCCAGAGGCATAACTAGAAACCACGGGGCCCTGGTGCAAAATTTGCCCTTGGGCCCCCCCGTACGTCTAAAAACTTCCACAACAAGAGGACATAGTCTTAAATTAGAGGGACAAAGGATTAAAAATAATATCAGGAAGTAAACTTTATTGAGAGGGTAGTGGATGCATGGAATAGCCTTCCAGCTGAAGTGGTAGAGGTTAACACAGTAAAGGAGTTTAAGCATGCCTGGGATAGGCATAAGGCTATCCTAGCTATAAGATAAGGCCAGGGACTAATGAAAGTATTTAGAAAATTGGGCAGACTAGATGGGCCGAATGGTTCTTATCTGCTGTCACATTCTATGTTTCTATGTTTCTATAGCTGAATTAATAGATCTTGTTTAAATATGACCTATCTGATCAATAGATTGGAAGGGAGTGGTTTAGGGAACTGTGTATAAAAAATGCTAAATCTGTAAACTAAACTAATTTCAGTAAATTTCAAGTTAAATGTACATAATTTGTTAGTATAGCCATAAGGAAGCACATTTAAAACGTAGATTACCCTCTACTGGGATATCGATCCACTATCCCATTTTGCAACATTCTATATCCCATCATTTATAGTTATTTACTAAACCCCGAATTTCCCTTGTGTTGCAACAGTGAGGGGAAAATGTAGCTCTGAATTGCGTTTCTGTTGTTTACTCGAGACAATTTTGGGTCATGGTATTTGTTACACTACTCTGCATGTAAGAAAATTACAAATAAAAATACCTATGAATTAATGAAACCCGCCTGACATTTTAGGAGATATTAAAAGGGTTATTTGAGAAAGTGAGAATTGAAAGTGAATTTCAAATTTAAGGTCAAAATAGTCAAACTGAAAAAAAATTATCCAAGTCATCTATGCTTTCAGCTCGGCTACTCTGGCCTTAAGTTTGAAATTCACTTTGAATTCTCATTTTAAATGTAAATGTAGTAGTTTCACATAAAGTGAAATAATTTGATTCCCAATAAAATATATAGAAAATGCTATAAAACAGCAACTTCCCATCTTGCACCCTACCACAAGAACACATTTAAATACATGAAAAGACCAAACAATCCACTTCATTAATCCTATGTCTAAGTCACATTTTGATATCCACAGAAATCTGAGTTTTTTGTTACACATCAGAGAATATTACAATAGAATTCTTTCACAATACAGCTGCTGCTGTACAACTTCCAAAATGGTCATTGTAACGGAGCTCTCTGTACCCCTAGCTGGGTACCTCCGCCAAGGACCGCTTCCTAGCTAGGACAAACCGCAGCACTTCTGCTCACAGTCGCTGTGGCTTGGCAAGGACCCTGGAACCACTCTCTCCTGTAGCCTAATGGGGGAACTCGCTCTAGACGCCCCCAAGCACTGGATGACACTCAGTCCTGGGAGCTCTAGTCTTTACAAGGACTTTCCCCGTTGAATCCTCCACACTCGAACAGTGATTAGCCCTTACCCCTCCTAGTAACCAGGCGAAAATACATAAAAACCCCACAAAAGTTACATCCCCTGAGAGCCCTGATCTGGATGACCAACATATCGAATAATCACCCAGATTGGTTAAGGGCTTCAGGAATTTCCTGGAAGTCTTAAATTTGACTGACCGTGCACATGGTCCTATGCCCAAAAAAGTTCCATGAATTTAGTGCTAACGGACGGTCAAGTTCGGTAGTCTTTAACAGGTTTCTCTGCAGGGCCCATAGTCTCTGGGCAGGAGGCTGGCAAGCAGGCTCCTCCAGGAGCTCATAGCAAACTCACGTGAGAAGGGGAGTTTGTCACAGTCATTTACTTTGAATTCTCCCTTTAATTGATAACCTTACCAGTCTCTGGCTGTGACCTATGGGAGTCATGCCTCACTGCTCCTGTAGTTCTGTAGTTCCTGCTCAATGCAGTTTGCTCGTTTACCCAATATACGTTCCTTGTTATTCATTGTTCCATAAATAACGATTGTAACAATCAAAAACAACTAGATTTTAAAATGAATGTGATTGGAACTTGGAAGCTTCATTATATTAGTGACCAGGAAATGTATTGCCTCGGATCTGCTGTAGTTTGAGTGCGTGAAGTGACCTGTGACACTCAATCTACTAATCTGAGTATTGGAGTATCATTACTTGGCTGAAATCCTTAAAAGAACACTATATAAGATTAGGAATACAAACCTATATCCCCAACGCTATAGTGTTCAGGTCTGTATTTAGATTCAGGTTCCCTCATAAATATAAATAAAGATTGGAAAGAAATGTGTTTTATTTCAAGGTTCGCGATCAAGATCCTGCCGCTGCTCGACCTGCCTCATGCAACATCCAATCCGATGATTCTCATAGAGGAGCGCCACAGTCAGCCAACAAGATGGAAGCAGGTGTGACTGACATCACTAAACACAGGATGCTAAATAGTTCCTGCCTTTAGGAACAGCACTGTGCTAAGCCAATAGCTTTAATTTGACAAATCCCGCATACTAAAGAAGATTGCCAAAGCAGGCTTCCCCAAACTCCGGCCCTCCAGATGTTGCTGAACTACAACTTCCATGATACTATGAATGAAATAGCTAGGCTGAGAATCATGGGAGTTGTAGTTCAGCAACATCTGGAGGACCAGAGTTTTGGGAGGCCTGGCCTAAAGGGATCTGGGACAAAACAGGCACACAGGTTTGCCTAAGCCCTTAAAGCCACCAACACACATCACCTCTGCTGGCAGGTGAATTTTAAGCCTCATAACATTAATAGTAGCCACATTTTGCCATCATGTTTAATGCCTTAAATTTCTCCCTGGAGTGTAAATATATGTGAGCATGGGCGGAAGGTATGTTTCATGAAAAATGTATTTGACCAAATCCAATGCAGCCAAACAGCTCCTCTGTCCACCAGAATAGGGAATTCTCAAAGGCACCTCAGATACTTTTTTTTTTTTTTTTTTAAATTAAGCTTTTTTGGACTTAATTTCAGTTCTCCAAAATTCCGGCATTTTAGTGAATAAATTCCATTTGTCAGATTGTGAAAAGAAGAGGAAATTGGTATACTGAACTAAATCCACTATGCAAAGTATCTCTATAAAATATGTGCTAAAAAGTCAGCGGGGCTGTGCAAAAAGTTTATTTTGCAAAGTTTATTGGAGGCTCTGCAGATGTTCAACTGAAACATAGAAGAAAAATAACCCCAAACACATATCGTAAAAATGCAACACACCAAGGCAACATTCATGTTGGGCTTGACAGCTGGCACCCCGCTATAAACTACAACGCCGGACACTATAACATATCAGATATGTGACGATTTCTCTCAGACACACAGTATAATATATGGAACATCACGTGTTCATCATGGCAATCGTAGATTGCATTCACAGAACTTTTTTACTGCCCCTTTAAATTCAACTGAAGGATGGAGGGTTTGGGAGAGTGACTTAAACAGGTCCTTACTCCTTACCAAAAAAAACTCCAAAGTGAAAAACCTTTATATAAAGCTGATAAGGTATAAAAGGGATATTGAGTCACGTGATCACAATAGAATTTTGCCTCTTAATAAATCAATGGAATTGATTGCAATTGAATATGAGGTTCAATTTTGGGCACCAGTTTAGAGAAATGTTTTTTAGAACTAGTTAAAGTGCAGAGGTAGGCTACAAAATTAATTACTTAGAAAACAAGATATATCTGAGGGGATAAGATAGTAATATACAAATATATACAGGGTACAGTACAAACCACTGTGTGCTAACCTGTTCATTAGCAGGAATATACAACAGACAAGAGGAGACTGTTGAGACTGGAAGACTGGAGACTGGAAGAAAGGAGTTTTCACTTACAGCAAAGGAAAGAGTTCTTTAAAACAAAAACAATAAAGATGTGGAATTCTCTACCCAAAGAGTTAGCGGTAACAGATTATTTCTATCTATCTATCTATCTATCTATCTATCTATCTATCTATCTATATATATATATTTATTAAAGGCTGGATGTCTCCCCCCTTCCCCCTCCACCCCAGCATATTCATGGATATAATTAATATGTATGTGAACAGGTTGTTAATTCGCGAAATCTGATTTCTATTTTGGAGTCAAAAGGGATGTTTTCCCACTTTTTGTGGTATAAATGTAAATTGCTTAAAAGGGTGTATTTTGCCTACTTTAGGATCAACAGCATGGATTTTGAGGGTTGATCTTGGTGGACTTGAGCCTTTTTTAAAAGAGATTACTATGTAGCAATATAATATAAATAGCTGTATAGAGTGAACATAATTTTGTAGTTTTCACAAGTACTTTTTAAAGGTTCACATCACACGCATCAATGCTCATTCAGTCTGGAAGAGAAGATTGAGATTCAATATAAATGTGTCAATTTTGCATTATTTATACGGCTTCGGAAGGTGGTCTCAGCATTATTTATACGGCTTCGGAAGGTGGTCTCAGCATTATTTATACGGCTGAGGAGGGTGGTCTCAGCATTATTTATACGGCTGAGGAAGGTGGTTTCAGCATTATTTATACGGCTGAGGAAGGTGGTCTCAGCATTATTTATACGGCTGAGGAAGGTGGTCTCAGCATTATTTATGCGGTTGAGGAAGGTGGTCTCAGGGTGCTGGGAAACCTATGTTTCTTTTTAAAACTGCTCAGAAAAATTTGGTCAAAAACTGTAGGATGACATTCACCGACTATTTACATAAGCACTACACAGAGTTTTAATGGTTTGTGTGCATGGATTGTCAAAAGGTCACAAAGTTTATAAATAAAATGAATAAAATAAATACAAGTTAATAATCCTAAATCATTGGGCTCACACGCATTTAAACTTTTCAGCAGCATTCACTGAGTTAATAGCCCTAGATCACTGGGTTCATACACATTCACACTCCCTACCAGCATTCACTGAGTTAATAGCCCTAGATCACTGGTCTCATACACATTCACACTCCCTACCATCATTCACTGAGTTAATAGCCCTAAATCACGGCTTACACACATTCACACTCCCTACCAGCATTCACTGAGTTAATAGCCCTAAATCACTGGACTCACACACATTCACACTCCCTACCAGCATTCACTGAGTTAATAGCCGTAAATCACTGGGCTTACACACATTCACACTCCCTACCAGCATTCACTGAGTTAATAGCCCTGAATCACTGGGCTCACACACATTCACACTCCCTACCTGCATTCATTGAGTTAATAGCCCTGAATCACTGAGTTCACATACATTCACACTCCCTACCAGCATTCACTGAGTTAATAGCCCTAGATCACTGGTCTCATACACATTCACACTCCCTACCATCATTCACTGAGTTAATAGCCCTAAATCACGGCTTACACACATTCACACTCCCTACCAGCATTCACTGAGTTAATAGCCCTAAATCACTGGACTCACACACATTCACACTCCCTACCAGCATTCACTGAGTTAATAGCCGTAAATCACTGGGCTTACACACATTCACACTCCCTACCAGCATTCACTGAGTTAATAGCCCTGAATCACTGGGCTCACACACATTCACACTCCCTACCTGCATTCACTGAGTTAATAGCCCTGAATCACTGAGTTCACATACATTCACACTCCCTACCAGCATTCACTGAGTTAATAGCCCTAAATCACTGGGCTTATACACATTCACACTCCCTACCTGCATTCACAGAGTTAATAGCCCTAAATCACTGGGCTTATAAACATTCACACTCCCTACCTGCATTCACAGAGTTAATAGCCCTAAATCACTGGGCTCACACACATTCACACTCCCTACCAGTGTTCACTGAGTTAATAGCCCTGAATCACTGGGCTTACACACATTCACACTCCCTACCTGCATTCACTGAGTTAATAGCCCTAAATCACTGGGCTTATACACATTCACACTCCCTACCAGCGTTCTTCAACCCCTTAAGGACCAAACTTCTGGAATAAAAGGGAATCATGACATATCACACATGTCATGTGTCCTTAAGGGGTTAATAGCTCTAGGCCAATGGGCTGTTAGGTACACATTTTCACCATCTCTCCTTGGTTTAACACACTGAGACATTATAGTTGTTTTCTCTGACTCCCATTTGGTATTATTACTGAATCACTGGGTTATTGTAGATTTATTCTCCTCTGCAGTTTATTTGGGGTTAATAATGTCTGTTTTGGTTTTTCAAAACATTTCCTCCCAGCACTAAATGTCATGGGGTTAAAAATTATGGCTCACATTGAGCTGATGTAATTTTTCCTTTCCGGGGTTCATGGGGTTAATACCCTTACAGCTTCCATGGGGTTAATACCCTTACAGCTTCCATGGGGATCATGGGGTTAATACTCCTGTCTGTTATACAGTGTCTCCCCTGCTGGTCTTCCAGTTCTGGTACGTGTTTTGCTCTTTGTTTCTCAGATTAGACATTTAAACACAACTTTACTTGTCAGAAAATGTCTATTCCTAAGCAAAAAAAAACAAAAAACAACAACAACAAATAACACATTCATGTAGCAAGATCCAGAACAATGAAAGGGAAAGGGGGATCAGGGGAGACTGTGATCTAATCCAGGATACAGAATGGGATCCTTGGATCTAATCCTGGATACTGAATGGGACCCTGGGATCTAATCCTGGATACAGAATGGGACCCTGGGATCTAATCCTGGATACAGAATGGGATCCTCTGATCTAATCCTGGATACAGAATGGGATCCTGGGATCTAATCCTGGATACAGAATGGGATCCTGGGATCTAATCCTGGATACAGAATGGGACCCTGGGATCTAATCCTGGATACTGAATGGGACCCTGGGATCTAATCCTGGATACAGAATGGGACCCTGGGATCTAATCCTGGATACAGAATGGGATCCTGGGATCTAATCCTGGATACAGAATGGGATCCTGGGATCTAATCCTGGATACAGAATGGGATCCTGGGATCTTATCCTGGATACTGAATGGGACCCTGGGATCTAATCCTGGATACAGAATGGGACCCTGGGATCTAATCCTGGATACAGAATGGGATCCTGGGATCTAATCCTGGATACAGAATGGGATCCTGGGATCTAACCATGGATACGGAATGGGATCAGGGGATCTAATCCTGGATACAGAATGGGATCATGGGATCTAATCCCGGATACAGAGTGGGACCTTGGGATTTAATCCCGGATACAGAATGGGACCCTGTGATCTAATCCCGGATACAGAATGGGACCCTGGGATCTAACCATGGATACGGAATGGGATCCGGGGATCTAATCCTGGATACAGAATGGGACCCTGGGATCTAATCCTGGATACAGAATGGGACCCTGGGATCTAATCCTGGATACTGAATGGGACCCTGTGATCTAATCCCGGATACAGAATGGGATCCTCTGATCTAATCCTGGATACAGAATGGGATCCTGGGATCTAATCCTGGATACAGAATGGGATCCTGGGATCTAATCCTGGATACAGAATGGGATCCTCTGATCTAATCCTGGATACAGAATGGGATCCTGGGATCTAATCCTGGATACAGAATGGGATCCTGTGATCTAATCCCGGATACAGAATGGGATCCTTTGATCTAATCCTGGATACAGAATGGGACCCTGGGATCTAATCCTGGATACAGAATGGGACCCTGGGATCTAATTCCGGATACAGAGTGGGACCTTGGGATTTAATCCCGGATACAGAATGGGACCCTGGGATCTAATCCTGGATACAGAATGGGATCCTGGGATCTAATCCTGGATACAGAATGGGATCCTCTGATCTAATCCTGGATACAGAATGGGATCCTCTGATCTAATCCTGGATACAGAATGGGATCCTCTGATCTAATCCTGGATACAGAATGGAATCCTGTTATCTAATCCTGGATACATAATGGAATCCTGGGATCTAATCCTGGATACAGAATGGGATCCTGGGATCTAACCATGGATACGGAATGGGATCCGGGGATATAATCCTGGATACAGAGTGGGACCTTGGGATTTAATCCCGGATACAGAATGGGACCCTGGGATCTAATCCTGGATACAGAATGGGACCCTGGGATCTAATCCTGGATACAGAATGGGATCCTCTGATCTAATCCTGGATACAGAATGGGATCCTTTGATCTAATCCTGGATACAGAATGGGACCCTGGGATCTAATCCTGGATACAGAATGGGACCCTGGGATCTAATCCCGGATACAGAGTGGGACCTTGGGATTTAATCCCGGATACAGAATGGGACCCTGGGATCTAATCCTGGATACAGAATGGGATCCTGGGATCTAATCCTGGATACAGAATGGGATCCTCTGATCTAATCCTGGATACAGAATGGGATCCTCTGATCTAATCCTGGATACAGAATGGGATCCTCTGATCTAATCCTGGATACAGAATGGGATCATGGGATCTAATCCCGGATACAGAATGGGACCCTGGGATCTAATCCTGGATACAGAATGGGACCCTGGGATCTAATCCTGGATACTGAATGGGACCCTGTGATCTAATCCCGGATACAGAATGGGATCCTCTGATCTAATCCTGGATACAGAATGGGATCCTGGGATCTAATCCTGGATACAGAATGGGATCCTGGGATCTAATCCTGGATACAGAATGGGATCCTCTGATCTAATCCTGGATACAGAATGGGATCCTGGGATCTAATCCTGGATACAGAATGGGATCCTGTGATCTAATCCCGGATACAGAATGGGATCCTTTGATCTAATCCTGGATACAGAATGGGACCCTGGGATCTAATCCTGGATACAGAATGGAACCCTGGGATCTAATCCCGGATACAGAGTGGGACCTTGGGATTTAATCCCGGATACAGAATGGGACCCTGGGATCTAATCCTGGATACAGAATGGGATCCTGGGATCTAATCCTGGATACAGAATGGGATCCTCTGATCTAATCCTGGATACAGAATGGGATCCTCTGATCTAATCCTGGATACAGAATGGGATCCTCTGATCTAATCCTGGATACAGAATGGAATCCTGTTATCTAATCCTGGATACATAATGGAATCCTGGGATCTAATCCTGGATACAGAATGGGATCCTGGGATCTAACCATGGATACGGAATGGGATCCGGGGATCTAATCCTGGATACAGAGTGGGACCTTGGGATTTAATCCCGGATACAGAATGGGACCCTGGGATCTAATCCTGGATACAGAATGGGACCCTAGGATCTAATCCTGGATACAGAATGGGATCCTCTGATCTAATCCTGGATACAGAATGGGATCCTTTGATCTAATCCTGGATACAGAATGGGACCCTGGGATCTAATCCTGAATACAGAATGGGACCCTGGGATCTAATCCCGGATACAGAGTGGGACCTTGGGATTTAATCCCGGATACAGAATGGGACCCTGGGATCTAATCCTGGATACAGAATGGGATCCTGGGATCTAATCCTGGATACAGAATGGGATCATCTGATCTAATCCTGGATACAGAATGGGATCCTCTGATCTAATCCTGGATACAGAATGGGATCCTCTGATCTAATCCTGGATACAGAATGGAATCCTGTTATCTAATCCTGGATACATAATGGAATCCTGGGATCTAATCCTGGATACAGAATGGGATCCTGGGATCTAACCATGGATACGGAATGGGATCCGGGGATCTAATCCTGGATACAGAGTGGGACCTTGGGATTTAATCCCGGATACAGAATGGGACCCTGGGATCTAATCCTGGATACAGAATGGGACCCTGGGATCTAATCCTGGATACAGAATGGGATCCTCTGATCTAATCCTGGATACAGAATGGGATCCTGGGATCTAATCCTGGATACAAAATGGGATCCTGGTATCTAATCCTGGATACGGAATGGGATCCTGTTATCTAATCCCGGATACAGAGTGGGACCTTGGGATTTAATCCCGGATACAGAATGGGACCCTGGGATCTAATCCTGGATACAGAATGGGATCCTGGGATCTAATCCTGGATACAGAATGGGATCCTCTGATCTAATCCTGGATACAGAATGGGATCCTGGGATCTAATCCTGGATACAGAATGGGATCCTGGTATCTAATCCTGGATACGGAATGGGATCCTGTTATCTAATCCCGGATACAGAGTGGGACCTTGGGATTTAATCCCGGATACAGAATGGGACCCTGGGATCTAATCCTGGATACAGAATGGGATCCTGGGATCTAATCCTGGATACAGAATGGGATCCTCTGATCTAATCCTGGATACAGAATGAAACCTGTTATCTAATCCTGGATACATAATGGAATCCTGGGATCTAATCCTGGATACAGAATGGGATCCTGTGATCTAATCCTGGATACGGAATGGGATCCGGGGATCTAATCCTGGATACAGAATGGGACCCTGGGATCTAATCCTGGATACAGAATGGGACCCTGGGATCTAATCCTGGATACAGAATGGGATCCTCTGATCTAATCCTGGATACAGAATGGGATCCTGGGATCTAATCCTGGATACAGAATGGGATCCTGGGATCTAATCCTGGATACAGAATGGGATCCTGGGATCTAATCCCGGATACGGAATGGGATCCGGGGATCTAATCCTGGATACAGAATGGGATCCTGTGATCTAATCTTGAATACAGAATGGGACCCTGTGATCTAATCCCGGATACAGAATGGGACCCTGGGATCTAATCCTGGATACAGAATGGGATCATGGGATCTAATCTTGAATACAGAATGGGACCCTGTGATCTAATCCCGGATACAGAATGGGACCCTGGGATCTAATCCTGGATACAGAATGGGACCCTGGGATCTAATCCCGGATACAGAATGGGATCCTGGGATCTAATCCTGGATACAGAATGGGATCCTGGGATCTAATCCTGGATACAGAATGGGATCCTGGGATCTAACCATGGATACGGAATGGGATCCTGGGATCTAATCCTGGATACAGAATGGGACCCTGTGATCTAATCCCGGATACAGAATGGGATCCGGGGATCTAATCCTGGATACAGAATGGGATCATGGGATCTAATCTTGAATACAGAATGGGACCCTGTGATCTAATCCCGGATACAGAATGGGACCCTGGGATCTAATCCTGGATACAGAATGGGACCCTGGGATCTAATCCCGGATACAGAATGGGATCCTTTGATCTAATCCTGGATACAGAATGGGACCCTGGGATCTAATCCTGTATATAGAACGGGATCCTGTGATTTAATCCTGGATACAGGATCAGCCTATAGTAACTGTAATATTGTTGCGGGTCAGGCTGTAGTAACTGTAATATTGTATAAGATCAGCCTATAGTAACTGTAGCATTGTATAAGATCAGCCTATAGTAACTGTAACATTGTTGCAGGTCAGGCTATAGTAACTGTAATATTGTATAAGATCAGTTTTAGAAACTGTAATATTGTATAAGATCAGCCTATAGTAACTGTAATATTGTTGCGGGTCAGGCTGTAGTAAATGTTAAATTGTATAAGATCAGCCTATAGTAACTGTAATATTGTTGCGGGTCAGGCTATAGTAACTGTAATATTGTTGCGGGTCAGGCTATAGTAACTGTAATATTGTTGCGGGTCAGGTTATAGTAACTGTAACATTGTTGCGGGTCAGGCTATAGTAACTGTAACATTGTTGCGGGTCAGGCTATAGTAACTGTAATATTGTTGCGGGTCAGGCTATAGTAACTGTAATATTGTTGCGGGTCAGGCTATAGTAACTGTAATATTGTTGCGGGTCAGGCTATAGTAACTGTAATATTGTATAAGATCAGTTTTAGTAACTGTAATATTGTATAAGATCAGCCTATAGTAACTGTAATATTGTTGCGGGTCAGGCTAAAGTAACTGTAATATTGTATAAGATCAGTTTTAATAATTGTAATATTGTATAAGATCAGCACCCAATAACATTCTCACTCTATCAGCTTCTAGTAGTAAGGACTCTGTAGCAGCTTCTAGTAACAGTATCATATTACTCTCTTGTAACTTCTAGAGCTAATGTATACCGGTTTGCAGTAATAGTAACTATAAGTAAGGTAACATGTAATATTAAATAATATAGGTCCCATCACATTGCTACTCTGGTATGTGGAGTCAGGTAAAGATTTAATGGACACACAATGAAATATATCTATAATACAATAAATATGCTCTGTCTATGAACACTGAACAAACTCCACATATATAAGACATGCAGAGCTACAGCAGGGATGGCTAAACGTGGCACTGCAGGAGCAAATGGACTACATTTCCCTTGATGCTTAGCGCAGCCTGTAGGGGTCATCACTACTAAGGGGTCATCATACATATATAATGGAGGCATGACTGTATTGGAGTAAGGGATTGTGAGAGCCAAAGGGGTACCATTGGTGATATTATAGAATAATTAGCTCATATGGATAAAACACATCAACATACTAAAGTTTGTTAAATAGTAAATGCAAGTAAATAAAGTAGTAAATAGAATTGCAAGTGAATTCAGAGTGAATTTCAAATCTAAGGTCAAAATAGCAGAACGGAAACATTTCTTCAAGTCAGCTATGTTTCCGGTTTATGTACTTTGACATTAAGTTTGAAATTCACTTTGAATTCAATTGATATTGCCATGTTACTCAATAACCTTCTATGGGTAGAATAGTGATTATTAATTCTAGGCCACAATAGACAAAATGGCAAAATCCTCAAAGGCAGTCAATTAACAGACACACAGGGTAGTGGGTAAATTAATAGACACACAGGGTAGTGGGTTAATGAATAGACACACAGGGTAGTGGGTTAATGAATAGACACACAGGGTAGTGGATTAATTAATGGACACACAGGGTAGTGGGTAAATTAATAGACACACAGGGTAGTGGGTTAATGAATAGACACACAGGGTAGTGGGTTAATGAATAGACACACAGGGTAGTGGGTTAATTAATAGACACACAGGGTAGTGGGTAAATTAATAGACACACAGGGTAGTGGGTTAATGAATAGACACACAGGGTAGTGGATTAATTAATGGACACACAGGGTAGTGGGTACATTAATAGACACACAGGGTAGTGGGTTAATGAATAGACACACAGGGTAGTGGGTTAATGAATAGACACACAGGGTAGTGGGTTAATTAATAGACACACAGGGTAGTGGGTAAATTAATAGACACACAGGGTAGTGGGTTAATGAATAGACACACAGGGTAGTGGATTAATTAATGGACACACAGGGTAGTGGGTAAATTAATAGACACACAGGGTAGTGGGTTAATGAATAGACACACAGGGTAGTGGGTTAATGAATAGACACACAGGGTAGTGGGTTAATTAATAGACACACAGGGTAGTGGGTAAATTAATAGACACACAGGGTAGTGGGTTAATGAATAGACACACAGGGTAGTGGATTAATTAATGGACACACAGGGTAGTGGGTACATTAATAGACACACAGGGTAGTGGGTTAATGAATAGACACACAGGGTAGTGGGTTAATGAATAGACACACAGGGTAGTGGGTTAATTAATAGACACACAGGGTAGTGGGTAAATTAATAGACACACAGGGTAGTGGGTTAATGAATAGACACACAGGGTAGTGGATTAATTAATGGACACACAGGGTAGTGGGTAAATTAATAGACACACAGGGTAGTGGATTAGTTAATAGACACACAGGGTAGTGGGTAAATTAATAGACACACAGGGTAGTGGATTAATTAATGGACACACAGGGTAGTGGGTTAATGAATAGACACACAGGGTAGTGGATTAATTAATGGACACACAGGGTAGTGGGTTAATTAATAGACACACAGGGTAGTGGGTAAATTAATAGACACAGGGTAGTGGGTAAATTAATAGACACACAGGGTAGTGGGTAAATTAATAGACACACAGGGTAGTGGGTAAATTAATAGACACACAGGGTAGTGGGTAAATTAATAGACACACAGGGTAGTGGATTAATTAATGGACACACAGGGTAGTGGGTTAATGAATAGACACACAGGGTAGTGGATTAATGAATAGACACACAGGGTAGTGGGTAAATTAATAGACACACAGGGTAGTGGGTAAATTAATAGACACAGGGTAGTGGGTAAATTAATAGACACACAGGGTAGTGGGTAAATTAATAGACACACAGGGTAGTGGGTAAATTAATAGACACACAGGGTAGTGGGTAAATTAATAGACACACAGGGTAGTGGGTACATTAATAGACACACAGGGTAGTGGATTAATTAATAGACAAACAGGGTAGTGGGTAATTTAACAGACACACAGGGTAGTGGATTAATTAATAGACACACAGGGTAGTGGGCTAATGAATAGACACACAGGGTAGTGGGTAAATTAATAGACACACAGGGTAGTGGATTAATTAATAGACACACAGGGTAGTGGGCAAATGAATAGACACACAGGGTAGTGGGTAAATTAATAGACACACAGGGTAGTGGATTAATTAATAGACACACAGGGTAGTGGATTAATTAATAGACACACAGGGTAGTGGATTAATTAATAGACACACAGGGTAGTGTGTAAACTAATAGACACACAGGGTAGTGGATTAATTAATGGACACACAGGGTAGTGGGTTAATGAATAGACACACAGGGTAGTGGATTAATTAATGGACACACAGGGTAGTGGGTACATTAATAGACACACAGGGTAGTGGGTAAATTAATAGACACACAGGGTAGTGGGTAAATTAATAGACACACAGGGTAGTGGATTAATTAATAGACACACAGGGTAGTGGATTAATTAATAGACACACAGGGTAGTGGGTAAATTAATAGACACACAGGGTAGTGGATTAATTAATGGACACACAGGGTAGTGGGTTAATGAATAGACACACAGGGTAGTGGATTAATTAATGGACACACAGGGTAGTGGGTACATTAATAGACACACAGGGTAGTGGGTAAATTAATAGACACACAGGGTAGTGGGTAAATTAATAGACACACAGGGTAGTGGGTAAATTAATAAACACACAGGGTAGTGGGTAAATTAATAGACGCACAGGGTAGTGGGTAAATTAATAGACACACAGGGTAGTGGATTAATTAATGGACACACAGGGTAGTGGGTTAATGAATAGACACATATGGTAGTGGATTAATTAATGGAAACACAGGGTAGTGGATTAATTAATGGACTCACAGGGTAGTGGATTAATTAATGGACTCACAGGGTAGTGGATTAATTAATGGACACACAGGGTAGTGGATTAATTAATGGACTCACAGGGTAGTGGATTAATTAATGGACACACAGGGTAGAGGATTAATTAATGGACTCACAGGGTAGTGGGTTAATGAATAGACACACATGGTAGAGGATTAATTAATGGACACACAGAGTAGTGGGTTAATTCATGGACACACATGGTATTGGATGCAGTATAGTTCTGAATGCTCAGTGACTGGTGGTAATAAATTTTCAATAGTATTGAAGTGTAAGTAAATGCAATTTTTAAAGTGAGGGCAGTTGATGTATGATTTTAATAAAGGGAGAATGGCTATAATTGTATATTGGGGAAGTGACTATATTTTTATAGTGGGACAGTGATTATAATTTTATAACGGGACAGTGATTATAACTTTATAGTGGGACAGCGATGATAATGTTTATAGTGGGACAGTGACTATAATTGTATAGTAGTAGCAGTGACTATAATGTTTATAGTGGGGCAGTGACTATAATTGTATAGTAGTAGCAGTGACTATAATGTTTATAGTGGGGCAGTGACTATAATTGTATAGTAGTAGCAGTGATTATAATGTTTATAGTGGGACAGTGACTATAATTGTATAGTAGTAGCAGTGACTATAATGTTTATAGTGGGGCAGTGACTATAATTGTATAGTAGTAGCAGTGACTATAATGTTTATAGTGGGGCAGTGACTATAATTGTATAGTAGTAGCAGTGACTATAATGTTTATAGTGGGGCAGTGACTATAATTGTATAGTAGTAGCAGTGACTATAATGTTTATAGTGGGGCAGTGACTATAATTGTATAGTAGTAGCAGTGACTATAATGTTTATAGTGGGGCAGTGACTATAATTGTATAGTAGTAGCAGTGACTATAATGTTTATAGTGGGGCAGTGACTATAATTGTATAGTAGTAGCAGTGACTATAATGTTTATAGTGGGGCAGTGACTATAATTGTATAGTAGTAGCAGTGACTATAATGTTTATAGTGGGGCAGTGACTAGAATTGTATAGTAGTAGCAGTGACTATAATGTTTATAGTGGGACAGTGACTATAATTGTATAGTAGTAGCAGTGACTATAATGTTTATAGTGGGGAAGTGACTATAATTGTATAGTAGTAGCAGTGACTATAATGTTTATAGTGGGACAGTGACTATAATTGTATAGTAGTAGCAGTGACTATAATGTTTATAGTGGGGCAGTGACTATAATTGTATAGTAGTAGCAGTGACTATAATGTTTATAGTGGGGCAGTGACTATAATTGTATAGTAGTAGCAGTGACTATAATGTTTATAGTGGGGCAGTGACTATAATTGTATAGTAGTAGCAGTGATTATAATGTTTATAGTGGGGCAGTGACTATAATTGTATAGTAGTAGCAGTGATTATAATGTTTATAGTGGGACAGTGACTATAATTGTATAGTAGTAGCAGTGACTATAATGTTTATAGTGGGGCAGTGACTATAATTGTATAGTAGTAGCAGTGACTATAATGTTTATAGTGGGACAGTGACTATAATTGTATAGTAGTAGCAGTGACTATAATGTTTATAGTGGGGCAGTGACTATAATTGTATAGTAGTAGCAGTGACTATAATGTTTATAGTGGGGCAGTGACTATAATTGTATAGTAGTAGCAGTGACTATAATGTTTATAGTGGGGCAGTGACTATAATTGTATAGTAGTAGCAGTGATTATAATGTTTATAGTGGGGCAGTGACTATAATTGTATAGTAGTAGCAGTGACTATAATGTTTATAGTGGGGCAGTGACTATAATTGTATAGTAGTAGCAGTGACTATAATGTTTATAGTGGGGCAGTGACTATAATTGTATAGTAGTAGCAGTGACTATAATGTTTATAGTGGGGCAGTGACTATAATTGTATAGTAGTAGCAGTGACTATAATGTTTATAGTGGGGCAGTGACTATAATTGTATAGTAGTAGCAGTGACTATAATGTTTATAGTGGGGCAGTGACTATAATTGTATAGTAGTAGCAGTGACTATAATGTTTATAGTAGGACAGTGACTATAATTGTATAGTAGTAGCAGTGACCATAATGTTTATAGTGGGGCAGTGACTATAATTGTATAGTAGTAGCAGTGACTATAATGTTTATAGTGGGGCAGTGACTATAATTGTATAGTAGTAGCAGTGACTATAATGTTTATAGTGGGGCAGTGACTATAATTGTATAGTAGTAGCAGTGACTATAATGTTTATAGTGGGGCAGTGACTATAATTGTATAGTAGTAGCAGTGACTATAATGTTTATAGTGGGGCAGTGACTATAATTGTATAGTAGTAGCAGTGACTATAATGTTTATAGTGGGGCAGTGACTATAATTGTATAGTAGTAGCAGTGACTATAATGTTTATAGTGGGGCAGTGACTATAATTGTATAGTAGTAGCAGTGACTATAATGTTTATAGTGGGGCAGTGACTATAATTGTATAGTAGTAGCAGTGACTATAATGTTTATAGTGGGGCAGTGACTATAATTGTATAGTAGTAGCAGTGACTATAATGTTTATAGTGGGGCAGTGACTATAATTGTATAGTAGTAGCAGTGACTATAATGTTTATAGTGGGGCAGTGACTATAATTGTATAGTAGTAGCAGTGACTATAATGTTTATAGTGGGACAGTGACTATAATTGTATAGTAGTAGCAGTGACTATAATGTTTATAGTGGGACAGTGACTATAATTGTATAGTAGTAGCAGTGATTATAATGTTTATAGTGGGACAGTGACTATAATTGTATAGTAGTAGCAGTGACTATAATGTTTATAGTGGGGCAGTGACTATAATTGTATAGTAGTAGCAGTGACTATAATGTTTATAGTGGGGCAGTGACTATAATTGTATAGTAGTAGCAGTGACTATAATGAAGTAAATAGGAGAATTTAGTGACTGATGTAACACAGGGATCTCACTCACTGTCCCTTCAGACTATTACTGTAGGTCATATCTATCTACAGATTTAGCCAAATTTAAAATCTATTAATGTGGACTGTAGTAATTAATTACTGGTCAGTGCCAGAGAGAAATCTCACTGGGGTGAAATAGCTACAATACTATATAAAGTGTAATGCAAAATACATAGCAAGTCCTTAATAAACAGTCACACAGAACAAGTGATGAATGGGAAAATCTCCCAATTATCTGTCCCCCTTCTGTTTGTGTCCCTTCCCCCCTTTCAATGTCTTCTCCACAAAGCTGATTCACTAACAGAGCCTGCCTACTCTAATACAGAATGGTATGATTAGCATAAACTACCTAATATTCTATCCAAGATTGGAATGTTGACATGAATAGCTACTTAGTATCCTATCAGTAAAGTATTATTATATGGGATTAAATAGAATATGTTTATTGACACATTACTGTCTATAATAAATCAGGATATATTAATTAATTATAACTACTATATAAAGATCTGTTATTACATGGTATGCAATTCAATACATATAGTACAGTATTATAACCGTTTACACAATATTATATATCATATAAATATTGTAACTACTAACTCAATATTCTATCAAAACCCTAATAATAAATGGCATGAAATACAATATATTTATTGAAGCGCTAGACATTTAAGATATACTCTATAATGAGATAGTCAATATAAATAAAACTGTAATATATGAGATAAGACTTATTACATGGGGAAGTTACAGTGTTTTAATAACTGTATTTTAAGTATTAGATAACTATTCTACATACTAACACAATATTATACCAGAATTATTAATAAAATACTATGTAGTATAACAGTTATTGGATACAATTCATTTCTCAGACAATGTTATAGATCAGATTAATATTTTAAGTTTAAACACAATACTTTATTAGATTCATATTATTGTGTAGTGCGATTTAGTAAGGTTCTTGTAACATTTGACACATTGTTATATATCGTCTAAATAAAATATAACTACTGATCAGGGAATATTATATATGTGCTACACTAATATAAATGAAATGGAATTTGAGATATCATTTTATTGCATAATATAAGCATAAGTATATATGTTTTGTGTGACTCTTACAAAAGGGAGTAGATATTTTAGTTTTCACTAATAAATGACTATAAATAATTTGAGGCATGATTTACCCACTTTTTTCATATTTAATTTGCTGTGTGAGTTTGCATATAATAATGTTATATACGGACAGCGCAAAAAATATCCCGCGATGGGCATTTCTCACCAAAAAATTGCTCAAATCACCTTTCATTATTTTCAACTTTTTTTTTTTTTAAATGCTGTTTCTTATACCATTGTACAGCGCTACGGAATCTGATGGCGCTATATAAATAATACAATAATAATAATAATAGCACAGTATTATATTTTATTCTGACTGTTTCTATGCTGTATATGGTTTACTGTCTTGTTTAAACAATACTTGCTATATTATTAATTTCTCCCTAAAAAACACATTTTGAACAATTCAATTACATTACATTGCTGCTGTATATTTGCATAATAACCCCAGCGTCCACTTACCAGCAGACAAAGTTGTACATTAGCAATTAATGGGGATCTCCCACTAAACAGTGATTTTTTTATTTTATTTTTTGATGAGTTGAAAATTGCATTACAAAATTTAGCATAGAGATGAGCAAAAATCTACATTGGTAACATGGCTGTTTTAATTTACAAATTTTGCTAACTGTACAAATCGCTATTTATTAGCTTAAGGATTTAATCAATTATACAAAGTAGGTAACCAAATTATATAAAATAGAGGGTTTAAAATTAGCAGAATACATACTATTGATGTTTGCCCAGAACAAAAACAAACAAACCAAACCATTAAAAATATTTCTATAAAATTATAATATACAACATAAAATACATAAACAATGGCTATATAGATATAGCCAACTGTTATTACAATACACAGTATATACGAATGATAATTAGGAATAAATTGTGACTATCATATACAGTATATACTAAGTTATTAAGCAGGAGCTATATATAAATGTTACTACAGTGTTTTTATGTGACATATAAATATTGCAATTAAAATATATAACATATATTAATGGTTAATTTATATATAACTATAAATGATTCAGTATGTTTAAATAGTAATTATGCATAAATTATAAATCTATAAAGCACATATTAATTCCCAACCTATTTAAATTACAACTATATATTACACACTAAATATTAATAGTAATATTAAAATGATAATTATTATATAGATAATGTATTAATGTTTACATTATATAAGTTATAGCTATATAATATAAAATATAATTGCAGTACTTACATTATAAATGGTAATTAGAATATACACCATATATTTTACAGGTTAACGTATATAAACTGTAACTATATTATACAGTGTATATTAATAGTGAATATTGAAAAATGAAATTACAATACACATTATAATACTTGTAACTGTAAATAAAAAATGTATATTAATGGTAAGCATATATAAATGGTAATTACAAAATATTCGGCATTTATTAATGGTAACTTTATATAAATTGTAACTGTGATTAAATTGCAAGTTTTTTTTGTGTTTTAATTCTATTTATTTTAGTATCATTTTATATTGTACAATAATTCTGCATATAAGAAATGCAGAGATCGAAAGAACATTTAGTCTGTAAATAGCATTAAATCAGATTATTCCCACTCAATCTATCATTATGCCTTATTATCTAAACACTTGTTATTTCTTCTGATAAATGAGTTGAAATGGTGCATCGCTATTAAGATGACTGTTGCTTTAAATTACAGTGTTTCCAATAATCCCAGTGTTTCCAGGACTAAACCAGTTTAAGTGCACTATTAATAAGGCGCTTTAAATATCTAATTGTTTGTGTAGTTCATGTGAATTACTAATCGTTTAGATGAGTCAAACCACCCCAGTGCAGTGACTCTGGGGAAGTGAAAGGGTTAGATGCTGGTTGTATTTATCCCTTCTAAATGCATCTGACAGATGACAAAGAATATGTTTGGGGTATTTTACAGGAACAAGAGACAATAATCAGAATTTCAGTTAATGCAATGTCCCTCTAACTCACCCTGGGAGCAAATCACAGCCATTGTACAGCGCTACGGAGTCTGATGGCGCTATATAAATAATACAATAATAATAATTTAACTCGCTTCCCAGGACTGGAGAGGTAAATTCTAATTTAAACATAACTCACATACTCACACTCAAAGAACTATATATTGTCTAGGTGTAGAAGTGTAAAAATTTATAATTATTAGGATAGACAGACAGAGATAGATCGATAGATAGATAGATTAGATAGATAGATAGATAGATAGATAGATAGATAGATAGATAGATAGACAGATAGGTAGATAGATAGATAGATAGATAGATAGATCGATAGATAGATAGATAGATAGATAGATAGATAGATAGATAGATAGACAGATAGATTAATAGATAGATAGATAGATAGACAGATAGATAGATAGATAGACAGATAGATAGACAGATAGATTAATAGATAGATAGATAGATAGATAGATAGATAGACAGATAGATAGATAGATAGATAGATAGACAGATAGATTAATAGATAGATAGATAGATAGACAGATAGATAGATAGATAGATAGATAGATAGATAGATAGATAGATAGATAGATAGATAGATAGATAGATAGACAGATAGACAGATAGATTAATAGATAGATAGATAGATAGATAGATAGATAGATAGATAGATAGATAGATAGACTGAATGAACAAGGCCATTCTCAGTGGCACAGTTAAGGAACACACAGGTTATATTAATGAAATATGCCATGTTTAGATATTGCACACACTTATATACGATCTATAAATTTATAATATTTTTATCTCACAGATGGATATTTATTATATATTGATTCTCATTTGAGATATTTATTATATATTGATTCTCATTTGAGATATTTATTATATATTGAGTCTCATATTTTATACATGTTTGTAAATATTATTAGATATATTAAGTCCTAATATAACATAATATAGTATCGAAAATAGAATAAAATAATAAAATAGAATAAGTATTTCGGTTTGCTGCTAAACTAGACTCAACATATTTACCTATGCAGAACTGTAAAAACATGTAACTGTAAAAACAAAACAATCTATGCATATTTACACCTTGGTACAAAATTATTCTGTGTTTGTATGTGTGTTTGTAAATGTATGTGTGTCTATTTATATGTGTGTGTTTTTTGTTTATATTTATGTGTGTGTCTATATATATGTGTGTGTATGTGTGTATGCGTGTATGTGTATATGTATGTGTGTCTATATATATATGTGCGTTTATGTGTGTATTTGTATGTGTGTCTATATATATATATATCTGTATGTGTATTGTATGCGTCTATATATATGTGTGTGTGTGTGTATTTGTATGTGTCTATATATGTGTGTGTGTGTGTGTGTGTGTGTATTTGTATGTGTGTCTATATATATATATATATATATATATATATATATATGTGTGTGTGTGTATTTGTATGTGTCTATATAGATGGGTGTATTTGTATATGTCTATCTATGTGTGTGTGTGTGTGTGTGTGTTTGTATGTGTCTATATAGATGTGTGTAATTGTATATATCTATATGTGTGTGTGTGTGTGTGTGTATTTGTATGTTTCTATATATATGTGTGTGCGTGTGTATTTGTATGTTTCTATATAGATGGGTGTATTTGTATATGTCCATCTGTGTGTGTGTGTGTTTGTATGTGTCTATATAGATGTGCGTATTTGTATAGATCTATATATGTGTGTGTGTGTGTGTGTGTGTGTATTTGTATGTTTCTATATAGATGTGTGTGTGTGTCAATTTAGTGAAGCACTTTTGAATTAGCCAGCACTGAGCAGCGATTAGAAGGTAGGGGCTATGAGTGTGGGAGGCAAATCATGTGTCTATAAACACACACAATTCCTCAATCAGTGTTCTATAATATAATTATTATTATTTTATTATTTATATAGCGCCAGGAAGTTCCTTAGCGCTGTACAATGGGATAAACTGGCATCATTACACTCTCCTTTGTAAAACACACCATCTCCCATTTATTCCCATCTGGACTGAGAATTACAGAGGGGTGTCCTAACTATCTGAAAATACCCTTACTGTTAGTTTGTGTTCATATAAAACAATTTCTACACATCCCCAGCCTGTGCAAGCTCTAGCAGTCCTTTCACGATATCCCAATTCAGGGGCTGCTATTTATCCTGCCAATCCCCCTGAGTATATTATATATTTTGCATATGCAATCAGGAGTCATCCTATGTGTTATACACAATTATATAACATTTCCAGTCAATCAGTAAAGGCAGAAAATGGTTTGGAGGAAGGAATTTTAACTGAGGCAATATGTGTTCATTGCCATGCTAGAATTCACCTGCACCAATACTGCCCTTTTCATTAAATCAGAACCTGATTAACTTGTGTATTATGACAGATTGCTAATCAGTCCCTTCCAGGATTAGATCGCCCCCTTATCGCTACATTAAATAATATTATTACAAACATAATTAGTTTATTTGTAAACATTATAAACCTGAATTGTATTACTACCGTACAAAAGTGAGCTATGCATAAATAAATTAATTTAAAGAAAAATATATACACGTGCATCACTATAAAAGAATATATAAATTATCATTATTTAAATTATCATTATTCATGTATTTATTAATATCATATATAATTATCTATCTATCTATCTATCTATCTATCTCTCTCTCTCTATCTATCTATCTATTATGAAAATACACCTATAAGCTCAACCACATATTATATTTTTTTTATTTAATTAAATATATTGGTATAATATGCTCACAGTATGAATAGTGAATTAATTAATATATATATATATACGCAAATAGATTATATAGATAAGGCAAAACCTGTCCTTACGATTTATAATATAATGATCACAAATATACTACAAATATACAGGACATTTTGTATCATGTGTTTATAGCTGATATACGTATTTGAATGTATCATTATGTATCATATTACTAAATATCACCCCTCGGGCAGTTTATTTATCGAGTTTAAAATACTTGTCTTTACGGTTTCATGCCTTGTCGGACCTTGTCTGCTGTGAACCATGTCTATATTGGGCCTTTACTGTATCTGGACCTTGTCTGTGTTTGAGCTGTGCTCTATTAGACATTGTCTGTGTTTGGGCTTTGCACTATTGGTCCTTGCCTGTGTTTGGATCTTGTCTGTGTTTGGGCTTTGCTCTATTGGTCCTTGTCTGTGTTTGGATCTTGTCTGTGTTTGGGCTTTGCTCTATTGGACCTTGTCTGTGTTTGGATCTTGTCTGTGTTTGGGCTTTGCTCTATTGGACCTTGTCTGTGTTTGGATCTTGTCTGTATTTGGGCTTTGCACTATTGGACCTTGTCTGTTTTTGGGCTTTGCTGTGTTCGACCTTGTGTGTTTGGACATTGTCTCTTGTTGGACTTTGTATTTGGATTTTGTTTCTGATGGACCTTGTCTGTGTTAGACCTTGTCTCTATATATGGACCGTTTCTGTTTATTTTGGACCTTGTCTCTGTCGGACTTTGCTCTGTTGGGCTTTGGCTGTGTTTGGGGTGTACTATGTTGTACCTTGTCTGTTTTTGACTTTGCTCGGTTGAACCTTGTCTGTGTTTGGGTTTTATTCCGTTTTATGTTGGCTGTTTTTGGACATTTGTCTGTTGGGCCTTGTCTGTGTTAGCCCTGCTCTGTGTTTGGACCTTGTCTACGCCGGATCATGTCGATATGTGTACCCTGTACTCACCGTCTGGAAAGACTGCCCTCATTTTTAGGTAGCTGGTGGTCAGGCGGATGATGGACGCTTTGTCTAGTTGGGAAGTGATGGCCGACGGCAGAGGCAATAATTTGGCCAGTTCATAAAATTCCCCATTCTCCTTTTCTCTTCTGGTTTTGGCTGCGTTTTTTGATTTTTCCTTCATCTCGACTATTGTAGAATAATAAAACAAATATTGGCATAATAACCCCAAGGTCTGTTTAATTGTAGAGACATTAGAAGACCCAGTCGGGAAGTCCTGCCTCTCTCCCCCAGGAGATCCTGTAGACCTTCAGTTATAGACCTCTTCACCCACAGAATTCGAATTCTCTGATAACGACCTGGCTTCCACCTCCATAATCCACATCAAGTCACCGGGTAGTTCCACCAGGCTGGCTCTGAAGGTTCCAAAATGTATCTGTTCTTCTCAGTGTGTCTGTGAGTTAATTCATCAGGAGGTCCCAGCTGGAGCTTGTGCTATTCACATCCCAAGTGTGTCTGATGGGGGAAAGCGTCACACAATTAGTAAATACAATGAAACACAATCAATGATAAAACATGCCTTATTCTTATTTTTGCACAACGTGTCCAGTTGTTAATTAGACAGCACGTCATGTCCCCCCGGTGGGTACTCAGGGGTCTATTCTGGGGTACACTGACACCCCCATACTGTATGTACTTGGTTAGGTTCCTACTTGCTCTGTAAAAACATATTTCAAATAAAAGAGAGGAAAATAAAAGCTCCCAGTAAATGCTATGCAGGAAAGCTGCAGGCAGTGAGATGTGAGATGCAGGGTGCTTAGTAAGGTCCCTCTACTCACTGCACTCACCCTGGCAGCATACAGCAGCTCCCCTTGCTCTGATCCCAGGATGAGGTGTGAGGGTACAGGGGGAAAGGAGATCTTGTTCACTTAATTCTTTCCCAAAGTCTGGAGAAAACAAGTAGAGGCTGAGAGGGAGAGGGAGTGGACAGGGCCCCCGCTGAGTGACGTCTCCAAATCCTAGCAGGGAGGCAGGAGAACTGTACAGCAAGGAGAGCTGACTCCAGGCATGCAGGGGTTAAACCACTGCTTTAGGCTGTGCTGGCTGGGCATTAACTGTGCTAGGGGTTAAAGGCATAGCCTTCTATAGCTATCTGATAACTAGAATTTAATATAATATAATATGAAATAATTCAATACTATTATAAACAGTCACACAGCATTCTTAGTCATCGGGCTCTAGATCTGACAGATCAAAGTATCAGTATAATTCTGTTGATTATGGAATTATTTCTGTTTGTTAGTATAAGGTATATGTATGTGCACACAGACACACTGACACACTGATATACACACAGACACACTGACATACCCCCCCACACACACAGATATACACACAGACACACTGATATAACCCCAAACACACAGATATACCCACAGACACACTGACATACACACTGATATACACACAGACACACTGATATACCCACAGACACACTGATATACCCACAGACACACTGACAGACACACTGATATACAAACAGACACACTGACATACACACAGACACGCTGATATACCTATAGACACACTGACATACACAAGGACACACTGATATACACAAATACACACTGACATACACACAGACACACTGATATACACACATACACACTGATATACGCACAGACACACTGATATACGCACAGACACACTGAAAAACCCAGACACACTGATATGCACACAGACACACTAATATACACACAAACACACTGATATACACAAACACACTGATATACACAAATACACACTGATATACACACAGGCACACTGATATACACACATACACACACAGACACACTGATATAACCATAGACACACTGATATACACACAGACACACTAATATACACACAAACACACTGATATACACAAACACACTGATATACACAAGCACACTGATATACACAGACACATTGATATACACAAACACACTGATATACACACAGAAACACAAAGACATATATACACATACACACACACACACATACACACAGACACACTGATATACACACACAGATAAACACAGACATATCCCAACACTACAGATACAATGCAGCTAACCTTCACACTGACTGCCTGTCCGCTTTTTAATATAGTTCTAACGTTCTAACTGTACATTACACGTGGAAATATTGAGCGTATATACAATATATTTTTTATGAATATATATATATACATATATATATATATATGTATATATATATATATGTGTGTGTGTGTGTGTGTGTGTGTGTGTATATATATATATGTATGTGTGTCTATATATATATATATGTGTGTGTGTTTGTGTGTGTGTGTGTGTGTCTATATAAATATATATATATATATGTGTGTGTGTGTGTGTGTTGGTGTCTATATATATATATATGTGTGTGTGTGTCTATATATATGTGTGTGTGTCTATATATATGTGTGTGTGTGTGTGTGTGTGTGTGTGTCTATATATATGTGTGTGTGTGTGTGTCTATATATATATTTATATAGACTGACGCCCGCGCACACACGCTGTATGTATATACATCATATACATACTATAATGTATCTATATATATATATTAGTGAGTGTAAGATAAAATGTTTGTATATACATTTGTCCATTTAATTGATAACCAATGATTCTGATATTAGTGTAATTCCCTGATTTAAGTGTTGTATGCACCAGATAAACTTAGTTTTGACATTAGAATTAAATATATATATAATTTAAAAAAAAATCATTTTTTTTTCTAATTTGCACAAGAATTGATTAGTCCTGTTAGAAAATATCCAATTTCCATATCTTTATTTTCTCTTCTGCTTTTTCAAAAATGCCAACAATTTGGATATTTGCGCTGACCTTTATACGATTTAACCAAATTCGATTAAATAGAATTAGATGAGAGAAGTGGGTCTATGTACTATGCTGTGCTCTCAGTTAAGCACGTTGCATTCAATAAAGCAGATTAATACCAATTTGGTCACTTCTTGACATGGTGTGGGGGGAAGGGGGGATTTAAGGGGGGGGGGGGCACACTTTCTATAAATTAACTAAGTAAAAGAAGTGTAGAGGTTAAATGATTTCAGTTAGAATGCAAAGTGGGAGAGGAGAAAGAAATTAAATTGAAAAAAATAGTATGAGAAATGCAACTCATCTTCAATTAGCAAATATATATTTAGTTTAAGAAAATGAGGTAGTTTGACTTTTTATTTTTTTTATTTTTTATTTTGTTTTAGAAGAATCGGATCCTGTACTGGGAACTTTGTAGCTATGGAATAAATTGTTACTAATATCATTGTAACCAGCTCTAAATGTGACTCTATGGGGCAAATCCCCAATCCCAATCACAGTCCCTTCCCTTCATGTAACATGCAATACGTGTAACTAAATGTAACAAAGACGTGTACACAGTATTTGTTATAATAAAACTATTAGAACGCTTTTAGAATACACTTTTTAATCCTATCATGTTCATACTTTTATTGAAACAGCCAGCAATTACTCAACATATTAATTTGTGATGTTAATTATATTTATTAATAAAAAAAATAATAATTAAAAAATAGATCCCCCAGCGAAAGAAATGTACATTTTACATTTAATATAATTTTACCTACCTGCACTGCAGGCTTAGAAATGCACACACATCGTTAAAATACAACACACAGTTCTCCCCACAGCCCCTGATTTATGAAGAGACATCTCACCATTCCTTTATTCTATAGCAGAGAATCACCTTGGTCCTTGGTCATAGTTAAGGTAAAATAATTGAAATATACTCTGCTTAACGAACTCTTTAAATGAGCCGTTTTTGGGAAGGGAGAGAGTTGTCCCACACCATACACCGAGAAATCATGCTTTCAGGAATACACAAAACACTTTATTTGACCCCCTGAGTGGTTTAACTGGGAATTATTTGAAACCCAAAGATGTTTGAAATGACTAAATTCTAGAATATACAAGATAGCATTTATAAATGTGCAGAATTGTAACCAAACAGAAATAATGGGCAGATTTGAACCTGATTGCCTAGTTAAACACACTCGTTTACTTGTTACATTTGGAGACAGTCAAAAATAAAATTAAAAGTGTGGCTGTGTTATAAAGGAAAGGATTGAAGCTGTTTTGCATGGTTATTTTTGGAAGAATTCATGAAGGTTATGATATCTCACTCCTAACTATTCTATACAGATAATATCTGTTTTATATTATTTATCAGCTAAAAAAAACAACCTCAAACCTTTAGATTTATCGCATGCAAGCCATCTGTGTGCCTTATTGCTATGTCATAAGGTGGTTTGCATTGTTTTTGGGACATACCTATTGAGGGCTGATTTTCTAAACAGTGGGCTGCAGTAAGTTGAAAAAAAAATAGATTTTATTTTTCATTTTGCCTATTTAAGCCTAATTTTTGCCTATTTGGTTGTAGTTTCCCAAAACTCACAGAATAGTCTATAGTGCTATATTCCTTCATATCACCAAGCGTTTATGTTTGGAATATTCCAATTTCCTGCAATGCACCCAGGGCCAGTAAATGCAGGGCTCTGGGAAGATAAACTTAGTAACCCCCTCACCCCCTGTTTTCACACAAACATTAATAAATAGCAAAACATACACAACTAGCCAGTCACAAACATCTTATTAGGAACACACACAGAGTTACCCTTTCACATTCATGTAATTTGCCAAACATACACACATAACTAGGCATGTACACCAACCTAATTAGTAACCTGCTCACACATGTATACATACATAGACATAGGCTAACATGCAAATACAGACACACAGAAACACAAACACACGATTAGTCACTAAAGTGAGAATTTAAAGCAAATTTTAAATTTAAGGTCAAACTACCCGAACTGGGAAAATATTCTAAGTCAGCCTTGCTGTAAGTTTAGTTACTCTGGACTCAAACTTAAAATTCACTTTGAATAAACTTTGAATTCTCATTTAGTAAATAACTATGCCAAAGTAGCACACTGTCAAACACATACTAACACACACATACACTAAGACAAATCCGCTGACACTCACACAAACGCTGTGAGATACAATGAAACATATTCTGTGTAAACTATTCAAACTCAATTATCATGGCCTAAGGTTTCAAAATTATTCACTAAAATATGAAGTGTGGGAAATTCAAAGTGAACTCAAATTAAATTCAAATTTTGAGTCCAAAACAGAAAAATTGTAAAATCCTTCAAGTCAACAATTTTTTTTTAGGTTTTAATGATTTTGGAATAAATTGAATTCCTAACAATTCCCATTGTAGAAAAAAGCCCTGTTTGAATTAACTAGCAAGTCTATTCATTAATCATCTAATTTTGGCAAATTGTAATCTGAATGGAAAAAGTTAGACCAAAATTGACAAACTGTGAGCATAGCTGAGATTTTAATTTGGCACAATTCTCAGTTTAGTGATATGGACAAGTCACACTTTCGTGAATAATCATTGTTAAGTGAATAGAATCCCATATATTATAAATTAGCTATATTATTTTATGGAGGAGGGTTAACATGCCCACAATACTCCAAGCGTAATAAGTTACGTAAAGACTGGGCAATAATTACTACTAAAACTTTCCATTAGCTTGTTTTAGAAAATGTTTACATTTTGTGTGCTGCTTTGATTTTTTTAATTCATTTTTTTAAAAGGGATACTATAATGTTAGCAATACAAAGCTGTATACTAGCGCCACAAGTGCTTTAGGCCCTCCCCATAGGAAAGCATTGATCAATGCTTTCCTATGGGGATTTTACTTATCCTGGATGTCCCCATTCTGAGTGTGATGATGTCCAGTGTCCGTTAGGCAACCCAGAGTCCGAAGCACCTCTACTGGCTGTCTGTCTCTGCCTAGATCAGAAAGTAGCATAAAATAAATTCAGACAAGACTTGTGCTTGAATTATTTTGAGTCAGAATGTTGAGCGTGTCCCACATCTAGTAGACGTTAATGGCATATATAAATTGCCAGTAGTTTTGCTCATGAAAATGCATGAATGAAACTGTAGCATAGTTTGATAAACCTATGGCACAGCATCTATTAGTTTACCAATTAGCAATTGCTCTATTCACAGTTCTCATGAGCAGAGTGGGGACAGGTTTTCTGTACATGATTTGGGGGGGAAGGGCAAATACCTGGAGCAATATTCACAAATCTCTACAGTTATTAGTAACTGGATGCAGGGAAACACAGTAAAGAGACGGTACTTGTATAAGTACATTATACAATCAGGACAGTGGATTGTCAATGGATCCCAGTTTGTTCTGCCCTGCAGACTATATTGGCATTTTCATAAATAAACTGCTACTGCTAGCATTGCATTTTAGGAAACACCGTGTGGCATGTTAATTGCCTTCCAGGAATGGAGAAATGCATTTATTAGCAATTCTATTTGGTCATAATTCAGTCGATCGACTTACAAATGGAATTAGCTTAAGGAAATCTAAGTATATAAGTATGTGCATAATATTACATATGATTACTATGTATCTAGTTTGCAATCCACTGATTGGGCTAATTTAATGCCTTTTTCATTTTTCCAAGTCATTTCCATGGGTGGGCGGAACCATTGCATGGGCAAAATTCGGTTCACCAAATAAAATATATATTTTTTTGACAAATTAATTCGTCCAAACGATTCGTCTGTCACTTAACTCTTTTGATAGCAGTTTATGTCTATACACAATGCTTTAACCTGAAGATAAAAGGTCCCGTTATAACTCCTCTCCAGTGGGTGCCAGCACATTCCTATACCAGCATTTATCACTTTCTGCTAATCAGGCCCATTGCATTGCCACCTGTCTCCCCTTTCCATTGGCAGAGCCTTACACCACCATCATTTTATTTTTTAATTTTTTTATTGAATTCTTTATTTTAATTGTGCATGATTATGACAATCAGGCTCGCCGTGCCACAACAGCTTGGGCAAACAGTTTAAAACATGAATACACAGATAAATGGCACGTGACATTACTGCACATTTTTTGTTAAAATTAATACATTGCAGAACCAGAAAAAACAGTGTAGGCCTACAGTCGGTAGAATATATGGCGTGTTTGTAAGCTGCTCAGCTATGTCCTGTTGTTAGTCCACACTGACCTTAATATAAGCGTATCGTGGTTTTAAGGTGGGTGGTCCGATGTGTATGTGAGCTGGCTATCAGTCGTGTCTCTTAGATAGGTTACATTTAGTTTGTTCACAGTGCGTTTCGGGGTGCGTTCCTAGCCATGTGGAGTTAAGGGTACAGATTCGGTATACCACTGAGGCACAATTTATAAGTATATGGCCGGTCTGTGTGGCGGGGGGCAGGGGGTTCGCTAGACATAGGAGGTGATGCGATTCATTCTACTAAGGAAAGTTAATTATCCCAGAGTGCGGGCTACTCCAGGCATTAGGTTCTACTGGGCCAGTATTCCAGCAGGCAGGTCGCCACAGCATTTGAGTGTATCGCCTAGAGAGTAGCCCTCTTTGTTGGCTGTGATAGCAGCGTTGTGTTATAAGTATAGGTGTATGGGTTTAGTGGCGATCTGGCTTTGTGGCTTTGTGGCTCAGTCGTGATGGGCTAGAGCCTTCATATACCGGGGTGGGCCTAGATAAAGGTAGCCGTTGGAGTGCTTAGGTGTCTGGTGCGCCCGAGAATATGGGGGAATACTGTGGTGAGGTCGCATGCTGGTTTGTTTGCTGTGACTATTGGTAGCGCTGTGGAGGGGGGGGTGTGCTGCTTGGATTTGGAGGCTGGTTAATCGTTCCCGTATGGGGAGAGTAGCTAGGGTAGTGCTCTAGGGCCCCTGAGTTGGTGGGAGGGGGGTAGCAGGGAGGTTGTAGTCGGGTTGTGTGTCTTGCAAGGAGTGGTGTGGGGGCATCAGTAAGTTATCGTGGCCGGATATCTTTGGCTAAACATGCCTAAATAAAACTTGAACTTTATGACTATGCCAACATTAAGAATTATGATCGCCTGCCAGTCCTTCGGCACTTCCCTCTGCTTGAAGGGTATGTTGGGCCCGAGTCCACTTGGGGCTTCTCAGCCTGTATCGGCTTCGATGCCAGGTACGAAGGGGACTATATTAGATATGTCCCAGGAATGTCCAGGCTTGGCGGTGTCGGGCTTGTGCTGGTTGAGCCTCAGGCTGTGGAGGAATGGGTCGGAGTCAGCAGCTGTGGTGAGTTGGCGGGAGGTCTCGCCCTGTGTGGCCACGAGTGTGTGGGAAGGGCCCCATCTGTACTGGACACCTGCTTCTCGGAGCGTCTTGGTGACCTGGCTGATAGAAAGTCTCCACTCCAACGTTGCCCTGCAGAGATCCTGGAGAAAGGTGAGTTGGGAGCCCTCAAATTTGAGCGGGCACTTGTTCTTGATGGCATCTATCATTGCTTGTTTGTCGTGTAGGGACTGGAACCGCAGGAGGACATCGCCAGGAGCGTCCCCCGGAGCCCTTGGTGACTTGGGGAGCCTGAGTATTCCGTCTAGTTGTAGGTTCTTTGCCTGTTTGGGGTGCAGGGTCTCCGACAGGAGGCACTGGATAAAGTGGGGTAGCTCCGTGTTGTTGACAGATTCCGCAATGCCTCTTACTTTTATGTTGATTCGTCTCCTGGAGTCTTCCATCGCATCGACTCTGGCCTGCAGGGCCTGGTGTGAGCCTTGGAGTTGTTGCAGTTGCTCTGTTGCGTCTGTCTGGCGTTGTCCCATGGAGGTGAGGTCCTCCTCTGTGGCCTTCACCCTGTCCGTTACGGCTGTTACCTCCTCACGGAGCAGCACAATATCCGTGCGGAACCATGTGCGCAGATGTTTCAAAAGGCCCAGGATGTCTCCCTTAGTTGCGGGAGCCCCCAGGTCCCCTAATTGCACAGCGGAGAAAGGGTCATCCGCCTCAGCTATGGCATCTGGGGAGTCCAGTGGGTCTTCATCCGAGGATAGGCCTGGGGAGTCTGGAACTGCTGCCATTTTGGTTTTAGGCCACGCCAGGAATATGTCTCCTATTTGACGCGTGCCATCGTCCGATGAGGCTTTCAGCTTTTTTGTTCGTTTTCCCATAGTGTTGTGCAGCAAGATGCTTAGCGTTCGATGGTACACCGTCTATTTTATAGATGTTTGTTTGGTTATTGCTGCTTTCAACTCGGAGCTCAGCCGACATGCGACTTCTCTCCGTGAAGGTCAGGCCCCGCCCCTCACCACCATCTTTTTACATATTTTGTAGAGCCTCCAATTCAACCCTCTTTAAGGTATGGGTTGCAGTGACTTTTGCTTCATCATTTCATCTAAAGAGCTTTTTACAATTTCCCTCTTCAGAGTATTGTACTGCAATGTTTCCATTGATGAGCCTTGTGCTGCATCCTTCCCTCTGTTGTACCTTATTCACAAACAAAATATAGCATCAAAAATAAAGCAAGAAAAAATCTGAAAAGTATGTAATTAACATTTATAAACTAACTATAAACTTGGTCAAATTGCATTGTTGGGCACACCTCTCAGTTAGAGGAGTTTGTTTAGCCTCCACCCCTCCCTTTCATCTACCCCCCCCCCATCTTACTTTCAGACGAGTCCCCTAATGACAGAAACAGGGTGTCATTGTGCAGTAACAGGAGAGAGAAACCCAAAACCAGAGTCTGCTCTGCATGATCATGCTGATCAAACTCACTAGCTTCTCCCCCTGTTAGAATGTTGCATGCTGAAGAGATCTTCCAAAGGCACATGTGTAAATCTGTCAGGCATGCCCAATGCACTTTTCCAGTATTCCTAGGGATAGGACACTGATTGGGTAGGTTAAAAAATCATATTTACCTGCTTTTTTCAGCCTGCAGAGAGAGGCAACTAAAAGCTGCCATTAGGTCATATTTAAGTGTGCGTGTGACAGTGTGACATTGCATTGACAGTGGGAACAATGCCATTTTGCCATTTGCTCTCACTACTAGTAATTTTATATTGTTATTCAAAATCACAAAAAGGTGACAGCTAGCTTGTTCTTGTGGGCAGGTATTTACTAATATTTCAAGTGAGTCAGTACTATTCCAGCAACTTATATTGCTCTCTAGATTTTAGAGTTCCATTTGAGTGCAAGGTGTCACTTGCTCTTTGATATCTAATATCAGTCTTGATTTAATAACATTTCCAAATAATGCAATACTTTTAGAAAAACGCTCTACGTGATTTATCTACAGAACTTACCGTTAACACCTATGAGAATTTTCTAGATAAATCATTTAGAAAGTTTTTAATACAGTATTGAATTATTTGGAAATTTTATTAAATTGAGGTCTTGGTTAAAGTCATCCCAACAAACCTTGTATGTTAAACTTTAGAATCATTGTCATTACAAAAAAAAAATTCATCTGCTATGGGTAAAAACATCGACTGACTCAACAATGGAAGGGCTGGAGTGACATTTTAACATGAAATATGACTGTAATATTGGCAGCATTTTGGCCACCTTCAAGAATATTTAAATTTCGTAAAAATGAAACCAAAGTTAACTGCTTTGTGCTTGAAAAAAAAGCAGAATTTCTCTGCAAAACATTATGCCTTTGGAAATGCTGGGGGATTATACTAATTAACCCTAACTGCGAAATGAAATGTATGTTTTGAGTATGAAGATAATTAAGTGTAATTCTACAAACAAATCTGACACAATAGTCTGAGTCTGACAGTAAAACGGCTGATCTTTGGCCTTTTGTGCTCATGGTAGTCATACAGATTATGTATTGCACATGTATTTTCAGCCAAAAAAATTAAAGGCAAAAGTGTTATACGTACAGTAATTTAATTTACCTTTTAAGAACGATTCTCTCTTTGGTGGAATGTTGGATCACAGATCTCAACTTCAGCTTACACAGGGGACCAAGATGTCTTCTCACACATTCGCCTAGATCCATAATTTCAGATACACACACACAGCTACATACTCCCATACGACACATAGCTCAAAAGAGAAACCAACACTGATACACACAGCTACACACTCCCATGTGACACATAGCTAAACACTCCCACACAGACACAGCTATCCACTCTCATACTAGACTTGTGCATGGTGGAATTTCATTGATGCGCCCACATTTTTTCCCCAACATTCGGCATTTGCATTTGTTTGTGTGATGGTTCAGTTTTTCCGAACGCCAGCCATGAAAAACTATTCAGTGTAGTAAATGAGGATATCACCCCTTAAGTGCACCAAGGAGGGGAGAGCAAGTCCCCTGTAAACCAGTTTACAGAGAAACCCTGGGCACAAAATGTGGTATCCAAAAAAAAAAAAAAAAGCAGACTTTATTTAGGAGCAGGTACCTGTCTTCTTTTTTTTTTTTTTTTTTTGAATACCAGGCTTGTGTGCCCAGGCTTTCTCTACAAAATTAATAAATATTCTTGGAAACACTCGGACAAAACAAGAAGGGTGCAAAAATGGGCCAGTCAGTGTGCTGCAAAATGTATACATAATAAAATGATAATGTATTATTCAGCAGTATACTGATTGGAGCACTTTCCTGTCATTTGTTTCACGGATCAAGTAAGAAAAAGTAACTAAGGGGGAAAAAAAGGAAGATTAGCAAAAAAACTCTGTAGTTATATATTTTATATTTATTACATTTAGAATATATAAATTAATAAATATTTTTTATATATTTCTTTTTATCGCTCTTCTTTTTTTTTTCTATATATTTTTGAGTGCAAGAGTGAACATAGCAGCTTACTCTGCCACAATAACATACGTAAGCATGGACTTAACACATCAAATTTACAATTATGGCATTTAAGTAGTGCACATTTTTGTATATAGATGCTCAAACAAAGCATAGACTTCTATTGATTGCAAATTACAGTTGAACTTGTTAGCTTAATCTGCACATTTTATGGAAAGTATATAAGCTAGATAAGTACTGTGCTAGTGGGTTAACTGTGTGAAGCATGAGGTGAAAGCACTGATTGGAAAAGTAAAAGTAAAACCACCTAGCTACTTTAGCATCTTAGCTTAATATGCGGACCTCAATTTTGGCTACGGGTGATGGGATTTTGAAAAGGAAAAACACTGAATTGGAGGTAGGCTGACATAACGAGATGAGAAGTAAGTGCTTAGTGTCAGCAGTCCAGGTAGGGTTTGCTGCATGTCAGTTAAACAAAATAAAATGCGTAAAATAAAGCAGTCACTGAAATACTGAATGACTGAAAAGTTCACCCTATCCCCAGTTTCGTCTTCCATCCTCCTTGGCTGGTGAATGTCCCAGTGATCCATAACTTGACACTCTGTCTGCTTCAGGCTTGAGTGGGAACCCGGTTCAAGCTTGTCAGGCTGCGTGTATCTCCGATACCGGTATGTCGATGCGGTTTGGTGTTTGCTGGGACTTGAGGTTTCTCCCTCCGTAGGTGTGCTATGTGCTTTGGGGAAAACCCCCTTGATGCTCTCAGCCTCGTTGTGGTGCGGTGAGTGAGCAAGTGTGGTTGAGGTCGGTTGGTCGTGCCTCTGGGCCTAGATAGAATCTCCCGTAAAGAGGTGGGTGTTTGCTTGAGGTCGGAGGTTGTTTTCCACGGTTTCCTCCTGCTCGCCGCTCTGCGCAAGAGGGGTGCGTGCTTACTTCACCATTGAGTGGTTTTAGGCCCCGTCTTGGCTGCAAGCTGTTGCTGAGGGCCGGGTGGTGTTTATCGAGGTGGGCGGCGTACAGTGAGTGGTCGCAGGGTGCCTTGTTGCAGCCTGTGTTCGAGCTTGAGCCAGAAGTTTAAAAAAATCCTGTCTATGCTGGACAGGGAGCTTAGTGGTGTCTCATGGCTGTCTGCTGGCCACGTGGTCTCTGCCATTTTAGGTTGGCCGCTCACCTCTCCAGGCCCATGTCGCGGTTGTCTCCATCGTGTTGGAGGGGACCCTCATGGGTGGTCCGGGATCACCCCCACCGGACCAAAGGGGGAGGTTGAGGGGTGTCCGCTCGAGGCAGTTGGTCACCGGTTGGTTCCAGGCTGGGAGATCGGCCGACTCTCCCACCCGGTGCTCGCCAGGCCACATGTCCTCGCGGGTGCATTTTTCTGTCTGTAGTCCGCTCACAGGCCGTATCACTGGTTTCCTGTAAGGGTGGAGGACTAGTAAGTCGCTTGGGGTCCTGTGGTGCGGTTTGTAGCGGGATAGGGGTGCCCATTCAACCATTTTTCCAGGATTAGTGTGGAGCTCTAGTTAGGTACGTCTTCCCTCCATGACAGTCAGGCCCCGCCCCCGCTCCTCTTTTGTTTTGTTCCATTTTAAACTTCTCACTTGAAATGTGAATAAAATCAACCCAGTAGCCATTAATATTGTGTGTTTGTTCCCATCATTCATTTGTTTTTATCTGGCACCACGGGTCGAACCCCTGACCCAGAAGCATCTGAAGGTATTTGGGAAACTCCTTTTAGTATGTATGCACTTCTGAGATATGGAATTCTGCCAAATAGCCGATCAGACCCAAATCTGGATACATCTCAGTTCGGACAAACCGAATACTCCGACATGTTGTATTCACTCCCTCCAAGTACCTGTAGCATGGGCGTGCTTTTGCTGGAGGCAGCTTCCTTGTGCTGTGTGCACTGTCTACCTTGTCACTGAAGTTTTAGCACTAACTGTAGAATTCCTAGAATGTTAGTAATCAGGAAGTTCTAGCACAGAGAACATGGAAACAAATTAGATAACAACCCAGTTTTAATCTGAAGCATTTTAATTTTTTTTGGTCAATTTCTGTGATATAAACATATTATTCAGAATTGATTCATTGCGGTAAGAATTGATTCATTCAAATCCGAAAAAAATAATCGTAATAGACTTTTCATTTATAAACATTGATTTTGAACATTTTAATAAATAAAAAAATTGAAAAAAATACAAAGCCTCATGCAATATAAATATTAAACTTCTTAAATGCACTTTAAACATACAAACACCTTTATTATCTTCAGAGATAACTGGATTAATGGCAGGAAATTAAGAATTAATGATTTGTATTTAACTCAAAATCGAGATTTCCCAATTCTAGAAAAGATTCTGTCAATATTCCGAGTGCCAAAGGAAACAAGAAGGGGGTAATTTCTCTAGCATACAGTTTACATTCATGTAGCAATAATAAGTAGACTCTATAAACACAATAGAAACAAATAAAACAAATATATTCTATAAATAAAAATATCTTATTTTTCTAATGCATTATTTCTTGGTTTGATCAATTTAAAAGTATTATGAATAAATAATTTTTTTTATAGAAAATATCATGAAAATATAAAATAGATTAATAGACAGACATACTAATACACGCTATTAAAATATAAAATAAAATATTTTACATTCATTTTTATCTCAGTCTATCATTCTTTCCTAGTGATTATTATTATAGCGATAATGTCACTGCCAGTTCGGTCAAATGATGTGCATATGATGGTTTAGTTAATCAAAGTTTGGATACAGTACAGTGTATGAATAATAATTAAATCATTGTTATTAAGATTATTGCTGCACTGAAGCCAAGCTTTTACATTTTTGTATTGTTATAACATAAACATGTTTGTTGGTTACAAATATTGCAAATTTAACATTTGTCCTTTAGATACTGACAAAACATCAATAGATTCTTAAAGAGTGACTTTTCCGATGAATTTTAAGAGAGTGGAATTTAAGTCCACAGTAGTAGCCAATAGAAAATGTGTTTGAACTCACGTTGAATTACTGATAATGCCCACTTTAAACAACAGCTCTGCTCATGTGTACTAAGGAAAAATGTGTTATATGCTTAAAAGGACAGTATAGTGTCAGGAATACAAAAATGCATTCCTAACACTATAGTGTTTAACTAACTATTTAAGTTACTTGGCCCACTTAGATCACATGGGAAATGTGATATTACTCACCTTTTCCCTTACGCTGGTCTCGCCTACATGGATGAGGTCATCAGTCCCATTTCCAATAGGAAAGCATTGAGAGGCTATTGTGCATGGACAGCAAAATGCAGCGCTAAACCATTCAGCATCTCCTAATAGAGATACATTGAGAATTTTCAGTGCCTTCATGAGGAGTGTGGAGAGTATGAACTGGGTAGCCCCTCTAGTGGCCATTATTAGGTAGCAATGTAAACACTGCATTTTCTCTGAAAAGGTCGTGTTTAATGTGCTAACATTGCAGTCGCATGCGATAGACACTAGAACCACTACATTAAGCTGGCGTGGTCCTGTTGACTATAGGATCCCTTTAAAAGCTTTCAATAAAATGTTTTATTTATCATTTTTGTCTATGTTACACAGTTTCAGTAATTAATCAGGCTTCCCAAAAAAACAAAAAACAACATTGTAGTAGTATTAGTTATTACTTTTGAACGATTTCACTATGATGGGAAATGGGAGTTTAAAAAAAAAAAACACAAAACATATCTTGGTCAAATAACACAAAAAAAAGAAGAATTTATATGGAATTTAGGGAAATAATGCAATCATAGGCAATGAAGAGATCAAATATGCGTTGTGCATATTAATTATAATTTTGTTATTTATGTGTTTGTAGTTTGATTGTGTATCTACATAGAAGTCTCATTCTACATGGAACCAAAATGCAATATATTTTCCTTATGGTATGAGCATCAGATAATTATCTTCCAAAATAAATACCTTTCATCGGACGCAGAATGGATTCAGTAATTTATGCCAAGTCAGACGGCTCGGAGTTTATTTGACATAGGACGGAAACTAAAAAGACATCCAGACCTGAAATCTGATAAATGAGTAAAAAACTTTACATATTTTAGCTTTTTTAACAAACGTTTTATAAGCAAAAGACCAAATAAAGATGGTTAAGCATGACTTGTGTCATTACAGTTATATCATACCATTTTCACCACATTTTCTATCTCTATTTTCAATCTCAGAACATCTCATCATTAGCCAGGATTTTTGCTCGCTGTAAGAATTTGGTCAACTAGAGTCTCTTATTCTGATCTATAAAATCGGAACTGTTGGATATGTTTAGCCCAGCACTGGAAGGGTTAAGGTGTAGGGAAAGGGGATGATTAACAGAATTTAACCTAGCTCTACTATATATCAGTCCTGCTTTTAGCAAGCGTTTCTACGACTTCCATTATCCTATTTCTGCTTATGAACGCTGTTAGCTGAACTATAACTCCTGAGACATCACACGCTTTATACGCTCTATGATGACGTGTACAACTGAAGGTTAAGTGGAAGACAGAGAAGGATCTGTACACAAACACAGAGACCAGCAAGAAGGAAGGGTCTGCAATGGAGAAGGTGTGTAGGTGAGGTAGGGTTAAAGGGACACTCGCCTGCTCAAGTAAAAAACATTTAAAAACTCATTGTTTAGTAGATATATCTCCAATGAAAACATGAATGCATTGAATTATGTTTTTTTTTTCCCATTGGGCGTACATCTAAAAACATTTTGCAAAAGCTGCAAATCTATTGTCTGCAGCCCTTTCAAGCCCTCCCCTTCTAACCCCGCCCAGACTTTCTGTGGCTGTCCAATCACAGACTTCCTAATGCAGCTCATTTGGGAATCTTTTTGTTTCATTAGTTTAGTTCTGGAGACCTCTGGAGGTCTAGCAAATAATTTCTGATAAAATTATGATTGGCCCATCGACATCCAGTAAATGCTATAATACTGGTTCGTAAAATTTTCCCTCTGTCACTTTATTACACGTTATGAAATTATTATTACCATAAAACCCATTTCATTTTCTTTAATAGATACTAGTGATGCTAATTTTACTGTTAATATGGAAGTTGAAATCTCAAATTCAGTTTATATTATAGCTTTTTCTTCCAAGTTCCATATTGCTCCCAAAGAGGATTTTTCACATTTATATTTTTGAATCCGGCACGTAAAGTAGTTATAACATCTGTTACAATTTACGGATACAGGAGCTCAGAAATCTGTTAAAATGAAGAATATGCGCTCAAACACAATTTTATTGTTTGTGGATTTAAGAAAATTTATCTCAAACCTGTAATTTCTCCTACAAAAAAAAAGTATTTAATACAATATATTTCTTTCCAAGAGGACAAAAAAATAAATAAAAAAAACACGATGAAATTTCTTAAAGTAGTACTGATAGAAAATAGGAGGAAAGTCTTAAAAGTAAAGCAATTACCGGTTACTGCCGATTCCTGTGGTTTCCATGGTGATTACGTTTAGAACTGTGTCTTACGTTTGTAGCCATTTCTGTGGCCACCATGGAAACCTACATTTGTATTAAGCAACATTATATGAACCTCCGGTGGATGAGAGTGAATTAGATTCTCATGGAAGTGAAAATTACACATGTACTGCTGGTCGATGCCAGTAAGTAGCTTTATTTTCCGTATTTGTGATATTTGAGTAATCTGACATTTTCAGCTGCTGAGATCAACTTTTAATGAAATGCTTAAAGGGACACTCTAGGCACCAGAACCACTACAGCAGAAAAAAGCAGTGTTTAAATTGTGGCTTAATGCCACCTCTAGTAGCTGTCCTGGGTTTGGTCCTGTAAAGATTGAACGCTCCCCATAGAGATGCATTGAGTGAATATGTCTCTACGTGGAGATGCTGGCATAGCGTAGTTTATGGCGAAGCACTGGATTGGCCGAGATTATTAATATTGATGATCTAAGCTCATGGAGGTGTGGTGACAACATCAGCGAGCCAATGGAAAAGAGGTACGTTTAACTCTTTATTTAAATTAATTAAGGGCGACACGCATATCTAAATAGTTAGTATAACACTATAGTGTTAAGAATAATTGTTTGTAATTCTCGAGTCCTTCTTTAATTAATGGAAGGATGGAAGCAGATTTGTCATATTGTCAACAGAGAGATAATTGCATGTATCCGTTAGTATAAATAATGCTGGTGAAATAGCTCAGTGGGCTAATGCATCATCAGTAGAACTTGTTCAACCATTGGGTTGCAGGTTTGAATCCTGAGATTGGTAAAATGAGTACCATTAAATTGGGTAATAGTTACTGGATGTTGGGCTAAGGTAACATCCCTAGAGGATGTTCTTGAAAACCAGAGTAATCTGAATGGACCTTTCCTGGTTAAATTATTATTATTCCATACATTACTGCCCCTTTAGGTAAGGATGACATACTAAGAAGTCAAAGGCTAATCTTTGGTGTTAGTTAAACACAAAATAACGAGTCGTTATCTGTGCATGCATGTAACTGACTACTGGAATTTATTAGCTGAACAGCAAGTTAAACAAGTCCTAGGCTGAAACAGCCATATTGCAACAATCTTCTACTTTGTGGATTATTTTTTCCCTTATTACTGGCTATTTTAGCACCAGTTTTGCAAGTCATTTGTTAGTTTACCACCACTCACCATTTTTTCGATAAAGCCATCTGCCACAAGTGTTTCACATGACGAGCTGAGGCTTCTTGGTTAGTCATTATTGCGAACTCCAAAAGCCATCTCACCATTCTGCTAAAGTGTTTTCTATTTTGATTTATCAGGATCTGTAAACGAAATTCTGCCAGAGTTGGGGGGCGGGGAGGAAATTCCAAAGGACAACGTTGCATTAATAAAAATAAAAAAATAAATAAATGAAACTAGCTTTTACTATATTCCTTAATAAATCTACTTCTGTTCTGTGATTGGAAGATGATTAAAAAAGCTCGGCTTGACAGATCACCCTGTGGATAGATCATATGGTGGTATTTGTTTATATTTATATCGACGTAGAGACCTGGGACTGTTTATTTACAATTTATTTTTATACTGATTTCCCTTTCCAAAAGCCAATATTTGTTTAATAGAGTTGGCTGTGCTTTAAGAAGGTGAAATGTGGAGTGCGTAGAAACTAATATAGTTACAAAGCATAAGACATATACAGTTAATTTAGTAAAATGGGATCTGGTGGGACTACTCATTACTGGCTCAATTTTTGCTAGAAGCAATGGTGAGTAATGTGAAAAATATAAACTAATTTGTTTGTCCTAAAACAATGCTGCCTACCCCGAATCCATGTGTGATTTAAAATGGACCCAATGTGATCGTTTAAAAAAAGTCAAATTTCATTGTGTTCAGATCGTTAATTTAAATAGATGAAGAATTAGTGTCTAGAGAATTTTGAAAAATCTATGTGTTGAGCAGCTGTAATGGAAAAATGTTTAATTCTTGCAGCACAGTGTGTTTAATTTAGAAGTTCTTATTTCCTGCTCTACTAATTGAACGTTAATCACATACAGGAGGCTGCTGTAGACTGTAGCAGGCAGTTAACAGAGCATGAGATTCTAAATTAAACACACTGTGAAATAGGAGAAGTTAAACATTTTAAATTATTTTTCAGGAAGTGTGTTGGGAGTCTGTACGGTTCACAGCCTTGATAGTTGTGGTTAAGGCTACCTAAACACAATTATTTAACTCCAAAATGATAGAGAATTGAGCAGTTAGAATACAGGGGCATGATCTATACACTAAAACTGCTTCATTAAATTTTATACATCTATTTCAGTCTGCAAAAAGGCAATTGAATGTGCCCAGATTTTCCCATCTTGGCTGCTACAGTTGAGACTTGCACTTTGAGCCATAAAGACTCTTGTACATGGAGTATGATAAGAAGAGAACTGGCACGTGGAAGCTATAAGTGAAACAATTACTTATTGGTTTTGCGAAACACACTGTGGAACAGAGGCAGCAGAAGTGACGAATTAGTAGGAAAAATTTACAAGTGAAACATTGATCTGATCTCAGAATACTACTAATCTATACAAATAATGATAATCCCAGAGATTAAAGAAATAAATATAGCTTTATTGCCTCTTAAAACACTACAAAATATCCCACTTTGAAAATTGCCAGAATAAAATCTATTAAATGCGTTAATAAAGGACACTGCCAAAGAATGCAGGAGGAGAAAATATAGATCAATTAATTCAGTGAAAGTATAGATTATTTAATACAAACATTTTTATAAGGAAAAAAAGTATAAATGTAGTCCAGGGAAAAGTAGCAGATGTGATCTATTTATATGCTGTGGAAAACCTTTTCAAACAGTGCCTCTCGGGAGCTTAGTGTTTAAGGTTTAGGATGTAGAACCAGAGGAAACGTTTTATAAATGGCTAAAAAAAACAGCACAAAGTTGTATTCTCAATGTAGCCTTTTCAAGATATTGAACCCAAACATGTACATCTGTGCCTTAAAGGTTCCCTTAAGGTCTGACTTTTCTACCATCTTTTAAAGGAAAGAAATAAAAAAATTACAACTTAATCCAACCTAAAAAAAAAAAAAAATATGTGTTCCTACATAGGGAACATGTGAAAACGGTCAATAACGGTGCTGCCTATCTGCACCAAGAATATGAAAAGAAGAAAGAAAATACTTAGCAGGAGGACAGATAGAACTAAACATTCTTTAAATATATTAGTGAGATCCATGGGATTCCCGCTACACCAAAGGACAGTGCATAGTTGAAAAAAAATGAGTTGACCTTCTGCATATCCTGGCACGGGCACACAGGGGAATTAACATTCCCATATCTGATAGTTATGAGCTTGTTAAGGGCCGCCATTGAGTAGTTTATGATGTTGAAGTTGGGTGCATAATTTCAAATTTTACCTGAATGTACAGCTGATTATGGGATTCTATTATTATTACACTGCTACTATACTATTGTATGATAATGGTATTTATAGGAACACTCTAAACACTATAACCCCTACCATGCTATAGTGGTTATGGTGCTAGTAGTGCCCACTAATGTAGTAGTGGTTTAGAAAGAATTGGCTTCTTTCCTGGGTCCCCCTGGTGCCACTCCCTGCCTTTCTGCAGCCTCCAGGAGAGCCGGAAGCTTCAGTGCAATGCCAGCTCATAGTTAGAGACTGCTGCCGATCGTTCTCAGTGTTTGAGCTAAGCCCAGACAGAAATATTCCAGCAAGAGAGTAGGCTGAAGTGGAGACAGGGAGCAGTGGCTTTTAGACCACAGCACAGAAGTTAAAAAGTTCAAGGGGTGTGCGCCAAGTCACTCTTCACACCATAACCATTACAGCGTGCTGTAGTGGTAATGGTGTTTGAAGTGTGCCTTTAAAATCTTCGGAACTGCTGTTTAATTAATCGGCTAGCACTGACATTGCATTCTTTAATTACCTGTATGTGTATCGGAGCCATTAGACTCGTTTAATTAACTCGTTCACGCACACGTGCCAGTATAAATCATTGCTGGGTCCCTTTTTCCAGCCAAGATAAGCTGTCCTGCGGCTCTGAAGCAGCTGACTGCAGGTACATTCCATTTCTTCCAGTCTAGCTTTGATCATCAAAGCCTTTTCCCTCCCAAATCCCCAAAGTTACTCCTGAGCTAATCTATTCACCATGCAGGTACACTGAATAGCAGGCTGTCCCAAAAGATGCAGCAATGTCAGACTTCTCATAGACTTTGCTTTAAGTTGCTTCCTTCAAAATCCTCATGGTGTAATAAATCATTCAGCAAAGAAAACATATTTATCATACTTTCATAATTTCTCTAATAGAAATGTTCATTGTGCAATGGAATTCTTCAGCTCAATGGAAAGTTATTTTTTTTATCCACCTCAGTTATTTGAAACACAATTAAATTTTCTCATCCATGCGCAACAATATCTGTCCGTCTGGCCAATCTTTCCGCTGCCCAGGTTAATGGTTAGGAGTGAAGGATTATGGGAATAGCAGGTCACAGAGCTGAACATTCCAAACTTGCACTTTGATGTAAGATTGTCTATATATCTGTCACTTACCACAGGACGTTTAGTGGACAAATCAGGGGTAACTCTTACATTTTTAGGAATTTTATTTTAGTAGAAGTGCCTACTGAAACGTTCAGTTAGTTCAGGCGTCATGCAAAAATCTCTGAATTGGACTATAAATGGAAAATGTGGGAGCAGTTCCTAAATTTGAGAGTCAGCTGTTTCTCAGGTAATTTCACATACATAGTCTGGAATACAGTAGATAAAATTTGATAGAATGCATAGGAATTCAGAAATTCACTTTTACTATTACTATTGCAATTTTTGTACTTTTAGAGGAGTTTATGAAGGAACAAATAATAAAAGTAAATAAATAAATAGTAATAAATAATAATATATATGCATACATTCACACAGCATACAACATCCTGCACATTAATTCACTAAACATCAATTTCAAAGCTCACAGGATGCAATAGTCTTCTTTAAAACCACCGAACCCAGATACAAATAATGGGGGTTTAGTTACAGTATATGATCATACATTGCACAAGCTTTCCACAACGCCAATGTACCCCCTTCTTGGCAGGTCCTATCCAATCAACCTAATGCCTGCTCTGATATACCTTATGTACTATGCAGAGTAAAAAATTCTTATTCCTATGTTGTCTCCCAACCTGCTCATCCAATGTCTGGCATGTGAGGAGGCAACAATTAGTGAGTGTTCAACTACCGAAGGTCTTCAACCCTCCATCCATGTAAAGTGGGTGAGGGGTTATATACTAATGATAGGGCATATAATGAATCACCTTGGACGGAACGACTGTCTCCTCACATTGTTGAACCCACATACACTTTGTCAAACATACTCTCACTATGCCAGGGTGTCTAACCACAGTCAATCTAGTAAATTTCATTCAAACATCTTCAATTTGATGGATTTGCGGTCAAAACAAAGGTTCAATTGGATTGGCTAGAGCTACTCATCCAATCACGCAACATACATCAATGATACAAGGGTCTAAATCCTCTATCTTACAGCTGTAATGGCATGTTTAGCCCTGCTATCAGGCGCAATTTATTTTTAATATCCAGGAGTTGTTGCTTTTTTGTATATTTAACGATGTCTCATTCAATGAGCAGACGTTGAAGGTAATTGGTGAGTAGCTTGAGCATGCTGGACTTATATAATAAGAAATACATATTTACTATTTCAGAGAAATATTCAGTGATATTAAGAGACACGGGGAGACATAGAGATACTATTTAATCTCCAGAGATTTAGTCCAAAAAAAGTAAATTCTGGAATTTTGTTGGCTCAGATCTCAAATCAGAATAATAACAGAGATCTGGAAAATCTCTCAAAATCACAACATATTTTTTCCACCTTCATATCAGAGTGCTGAATATGTTATTCTCCTAATTAAAGAGATGAAGTCCTATTTAACCCCCTTAAGGACACATGACGGAAATATTCCGTCATGATTCTCTTTTATTCTAGAAGTTGTGTCCTTATGGAGTTAATAGCTTATCACAATTTAATATCCCAGCAATAATTCCATAAAAATAAGCATCTATAATTGAACTGAATAAATGTATTGGGTTTCTTTTTTTTTTTTTTTTCTTTTTTAGTATTACATATAATCTATGCCAGCTCTTCATTTCTAAGGTTGTTTTATGACAGTGAAAAATAAACATGTAATTATAATCACCAAACACAAAACGAAAAATGTGTCTGCATTAGCAAAAAAATAAATAATACATGATCTCATAACCTGATTTTATGTAAATATAATTTGCCAATTAAATGCAATGTGTGCGTATAATTTTTTTCCATTAAGTCAAATTACCACAGAAAAGCCTTAATTAGTACTACAGATGGTTAATTATGAAAGGGAACACTTGTGTGTATAAAACTATTTCTCTGTATAATATTCAGGAGATTCAGTGAAAACTTGGCATTGGCATAAAGTTGGAGGGTTTACCCTTCTATACCACTCTATACATATCCCTAAATGTTCTGGTTCGCCCCGATGCTTCTGTTATATATTATCTACTTATTACTTAAGAAAAGTAGCATTTGTTTGAAACCTGGGATGAACTGTTAGTGCACCTACTGCCCTTCTTCCCCTTCCTTCCGTGGTTGATATATTTTTGCCTTTGTATTTTTGTCCTTGATAACCAAACCTAACCTGATTATGATTCTAAATTTGTGCCACCCATCCTTTCCCCTTTTAGCTCATTTCCCAAAAATGAAGGGGTGCAGTTAACAAGCAACACTTACTTGAAAACCGGTGAAAGTTTCCTTTTATGGTTGCTTACTTACTATGACTAATTATTATAATAATTCTTATTATTATTGATACTCATGATTATATCACTTATATCTCTTACAGTGTCCATACTGCAATATACCAGCATGGGCCATCCGGACAAGCACTGTCAGAGTTAAGTTAAATGTACATTGAAGCATAAATTGAAAATTAAGAAGCATTTTTTTCCCAGTACATTATCATCTCCAATTATGCTGAGTTTATACACTAGATTTTTTTTTTTTTTTACCATAAATAAATGTGAATGGGACAAATCTGGATATGATGAAAAAGAGAATTTAGTTCAGGCTTTCCGTATTCAATATAAAACGCATTATAATAGGGATATACTTTTTCACGACGCCTGTAGTGCTAAATGTGTTATGTTTTTTTTTTTTACTTTACAGAATTTACACCTTAGTACATCAACACATTAGATCTACGGAAATACTGAGAGAATAAACCCCCATAAATTTGCTTAGCTATGTAACGTAATGAATGTATCACTTTTAATCTTGTGGGGAATTTTCAGACCTTATTTATATGAGAATTAGGACGCGAGCTGAATGGGCTCTGGAGCAGTCGTGGTCTCCAAGACAAACCGAGTAAATAGCCACATTGACCCTACAGATCCTTTCGAAACTGGGGCTGCGCTGAGAGAGGCGGGAGAAGTATTGATGTAAAACCCATGTCTGCCAAAACAAATTCACAGCTGAGCCATGAATATGTTATGTTACAAGCTAGTCTGTGCAATAACAGCTCAGAACAATCTTGTATGGAAGCCAAAAATATTTTCTCTAAGATTTCTCTATAGTTTGTAGATGGATGCTCCACAACAACTTTTTACTAATTTGTATATACAGTATTCGTTTATGCATATATGTGTGTGTATGTATCAATGTATATATGTGAGAATTACACTCTGGAGCAGCAGTCACTACAATTAATCGTATCCCTCTTCCACTAATAAAATAGGGAGAGAGCGATTTGACAATGCAATTCTTTCGCCTCAGCTCCTCTCCCAGCATATCACTTAATAGACAGAGAAGCTGTTTCTTGTAATGTAACTCCCACAAACCCTGGTCAGAAGACAATGTGTATATCTGAACGCTGCCTTAAGATTAAAGGAAAATTAGCGTCAACCATTGCCCTAATTTAAAAAAAATCATATAATATATAAAATGTACCACGCTGATAGGTGCCAACAGTGCCGCATTTTGGGGTCCTTTCCCAGCAAACATTTGTCACATGTTTTCAAATTGGCCAATAGTTTAATCTGTTGGGCAGATTTTAGGATGCCGGAGCGATCAGGGCACTCGGAGCATGTACAGGGAGCAAAAAAAAGGGGCAATTCACTTTAGTAATTGGTTATTTTTGCACATGAAATATACATTGCTATGTTTTAATCATGCAATCAATAAATAAATACATAAATGAAATAAAAATGTACAAGTAAAAAAATAAATAAATCAAGGATAATAAGACGCTCACTGTTAAAGTTCTTACATTTGCTGAAATCCGCAAGCTCTGTGGCTGTTGCAGGAATTTTGCACAGAGCAGGAAGTTACTGTGAATGTTTTAGCCAATGCTAGCACTCCCACTGTGCTCAGTGTTAGAAAATGCACAGGCCAGAGGCTAAGGGATGTGTAGTTCGGCCTTAACTGCGGTTTCACGACATGAATAGAACTCCCCAACAAGACAATCGCATCTGACTTGTTTAAGTAACTGGAGCTATAGATCTAGCATACAATGTGTGCAGCTGCAACCCCAGCTTTATCAAAGAACGCTCTAAAATAGCCTCTTGGAGTAGGTGGAGGCTTGTTTGGCATGTGCGTGCCCCATAGGTATACAGTATGCCATACAATTGCCTGTGATATATCTAAGTGATGAATAATAGGCTTAGAACTGTGACAATGTTTGAATATCACAGCAGATTTCATGCAGGATACTGGATTTAAAGGGACACTATAGTCACTAAATCAACTTTTGCTTAATGAAACCGTTTTGGTGTATAGATCATACCCCTGCAGTCTCACTGCTCAATCCTCTGCCATTTAGGAGTTAAATCACGTTGTTTATGCACCCTGGTCACACCTCCCTGCATGTGACTTGCACAGCCTTCCTAAAAACTTAAAGAGTCATCTAATTTTTATCCTTTCTTTATTGCAAGTTCTGTTTAATTTAGATTTTCTTATTCCCTGCTATGTTCATAGCTTGCTAGACCCTGCAAGAGCCTCCTGTGTGTAATTAAAGTGCAATTTACTGAGCAAGAGATAGAATTGTTTAAAGGACCACTCTAGTGCCAGGAAAGCATACTCGTTTTCCTGGCACTAGAGTGCCCTGAGGGTGCCCCCACCCTCAGGGACCCCCTCCCGCCCGGCTCTGGAAAGGGGAAAGGGGTTAAATCTTACCTTTTTCCAGCGCTGGGCGGAGAGATCTCCTCCTGCTCTCCTCCTCCGATCCTCCTCTTCTCCTCCCCGTCGGCTGAATGCGCACGCGCGGCAAGAGCTGCGCGCGCATTCAGCCGGTCACATAGGAAAGCATTCATAATGCTTTCCTATGGACGCTGGCGTGCTCTCACTGTGAAAATCACAGTGAGAAGCACGCAAGCGCCTCTAGCGGCTGTCAATGAGACAGCCACTAGAGGACATAGGGGGAAGGCTTAACCCATTCATAAACATAGCAGTTTCTCTGAAACTGCTATGTTTATGAAAAAATGGGTTAACCCTAGAAGGACCTGGCACCCAGACCACTTCATTAAGCTGAAGTGGTCTGGGTGCCTAGAGTGGTCCTTTAAGGTAAATTACATCTGATTGAAAGTGAAACCAGTTTTTTTTTTTCATGCAGGCTCTGTCAATCATAGCCAGGGGAGGTGTGGCTAGGGCTGCATAAACAGAAACAAAGTGATTTAACTCCTAAATGACAGTGAATTGAGCAGTGAAACATGAGCGGCATGATCTATACACAAAAACTGCTTTATTAAGCTAAAGTTGTTTTGGTGACTATAGTGTCTCTTTAAGGCAAGGAAGTTTCTTTAACGATAATGTACAGAACAAGGTTGTTGCAGTGCTTTGAGTGTCTGATTAAGGGCTGGGAAAATTGGTAAAGCGATATTTGTCAATTTACAAGAGCCCAGTTTTGTTTTTTTGGTATTGCACTAAAGTTATGCCAAAACTGCAATTTACTAACTAGTGTAACTATACTGCAACACCTATTGGTAAAATTCTGTGATAAATGTACAATAGGAACTGCAGCAATGGTTGCTATATACTAAATAACATAACTGTTTCATGGTATTAATGCCTAATATTACAAGCCGTAAGGTATCACTAGGTGAGCAGCGTCAAAAACTAATATATTTAGTGCGTGGTGTGTTTATTTATTATTTTTTTTTTTTAATGACAGTTGCAAGAGAGGAATCAGGGTGTGGGTAGGGCACGCTATTACAGTTTAATAATTGATATGCCACTGACCAGTCTCACGGACCACACTCCTGGGGCGCACGGGATCAGCACCCAGCAGCAACACAGGCGGACACGATGGCACATGCCTCACGCAGGGGCATCGGCTGAATACGCTTACTTGGACTATCCAAACAGCCCCAAGCATAGCATACAAGGACACAACGCCCATACCTAATCCATGCTGAACTGTAAAGCTGCCGTAATATGCTGAGACTTGGGAGAATGCTAGCTGACGTTCAGGGCCGGACTGGCCCACCGGGATACCGGGAAATTTCCCAGTGGGCCGCGGCACCTGGGGGCTGCTCTGGCAATATATGTGCCACCGGGTGTCCGGTCCGGTGGCACACACTTTGAGGGGGCCGGCCGGCAGGCGGCCGCATTGCACGCTGCAGCCTCACCGGTCCGGCGGCACACCTAATGCTGAGGGCTGAGGGAGGAGCATGTCTCTCTACCATGCTCCCTCGCGGTTCCCACAATCCCCAGCAGCATCCGTGCTGGGGATTGTGGGAACCGCGAGGGAGCATGGTAGAGATATGCTCCCTCCCCCTTCAGCCCTCAGCATTAACAGTGCTGCCGACCGGCGAGGCTGCAGCGTGCAATGCGGCCGGCCCCCTGACTCCTCTCAGGTGGGTGGGGGGGATGGAAGTGGGGGGGTGAATAAAGAGAGACAAGAAGGGGGGGGTGAAAAGAGAAACAGAGGGGGGTGTGAAAAGAGAGAGAGAGAGAGACAGAGGGGGGGGTGAAAAGAGAGAGACAGAAGGGGGGGTGAAGAGAGAGAGAGAGAGAGAGACAGAGGGGGTGAAGAGAGACAGAGGGGGGTGAAGAGAGACAGAGAGGGGTGAAGAGAGAGAGAGAGACAGGGGGGTGAATAGAGAGAGAGACAAGAAGGGGGGGTGAAAAGAGAGACGGGTGGTGTGAAAAGAGAGAGAGAGACAGAGGGGGTGGTGAAAAGAGAGAGAGACAGAGGGGGGGTGAAGAGAAACAGAGGGGGGTGAAGAGAGACAGAGGGGGGTGAAGAGAGACAGAGGGGGGGTGAAGAGAGACAGAGGGGGTGAAGAGAGAGAGAGACAGAGGGGGGTGAATAGAGAGAGAGAGACAAGAAGGGGGTGAAAAGAGAGACAGGGGGGTGTGAAAAGAGAGAGAGAGACAGAGGAGGGGTGAAAAGAGAGAGAGAGACAGAGGGGGGTGAAAAGAGAGAGAGACAGGGGGGTGAAGAGAGAGAGAGACGGGGGGGTGAAGAGAGAGAGACAGAGGGGGTGAAGAGAGACAGAGGGGGGTGAAGAGAGACAGGGGGGTGAAGAGAGACAGAGGGGGTGAAGAGAGAGAGAGACAGAGGAAGGGGTTGAAGAGAGAGAGAGACAGAGGTGGGGTGAATCGAGAGAGAGACAGAGGGGGGTGAATAGAGAGAGAGAGACAGAGGGGTTTGAATAGAGAGAGAGACGGGGGTGAATAGAGAGAGAGACAGAGGGGGGGTGAATAGAGAGAGAGAGACAGAGGGGTTTGAATAGAGAGAGAGACGGGGGTGAATAGAGAGAGAGAGAGGCAGAGGGGGGTTAATAGAGAGAGAGACAGAGGGGGGGTGAATAGAGAGAGAGTGACAGAGGGGGGAATAGAGAGAGACAGGGGGGGTGAATAGAGAGAGAGACAGAGGGGGGTGAATAGAGAGAGAGTGACAGGGGGGGAATAGAGAGAGACAGGGGGTGAATAGAGAGAGAGACAGGGGGGTGAATAGAGAGAGAGAGACAGTGGGGGGGGTGAAAAGAGAGAGAGAGACAGAGGGGGGTGAATAGAGAGAAAGAGACAGAGGGGGGGTGAATAGAGAGAGAGACAGAGGGGGGAGAGTGCCACAGGGAGAGTGAGACACAAGGGGGGAGAGAGGGGCGAATAGAGAGAGACAGAGGGGGAGGGAGAGTGCCACAGGGAAAGGAGGGATAAAGAGACAGAGGGGGGAGAGTGAGACACAAGGGGAGAAAGAGGGGCGAATAGAGAGAGACAGAGGGGGAGGGAGAGTGCCACAGGGAAAGGGGGGGTAAAGAGACAGAGGGGGGGAGAGTGAGACACAAGGGGAGAAAGAGGGGTGAATAGAGAGAGACAGAGGGGGAGGGAGAGTGCCACAGGGAAAGGAGGGAGAAAGAGGCATAATCCAGCACAATAACATATTTAAAGTGAAGAGTGCACCCACAGGACCTCAAAATAAACAAGAAAACTTCATTTTTTTACAGCAGCCCGATTGTTTAGAAAAAGGTTATAAGGAATGACTTAATACTATCAAGAACTGTGGATGGAGAGATTCCCCTCTTAGACAGGGACAGAGGTGGAGGACAGCGAACAATTCACGACTGAGCTAATACGAAGCGTGGTAAAATATACCTACCATTGTTCAGTGCTTCCCAAATAATAAGATAATATTTATTACACACAAGTCACAATACTGAACGGTTAATTATACTTTCTACATTTCCAGATTGCAACACTGTTCTAAAAAGGCAACTATTGTTCTATTTTAAATTTTCTCCGTTGCCGCGTATCTGAATGTAAATATTATTGTCAATGTGGCATTCTCAAAACCCAATCCAAATTCTGCCATAAATTAATGTTAGGCATACATCACGGCTAATGACAGTCCAAATCCCCAAATAGCCTCCGCAGCTAAATGTGTCATTATATCTACACAATAACACTTTGCACGTTTCAGTACATAATCCCAATTCAGATTAAAAATAATGGGAAATGGCTGTTGAGAAACACTTAATGGGCCATTAACTCTAAACAATCCGACAGGCTTAACTCTCTTCATAGCTCGGCCGCAGGACCCATATGGTATTGTGAGATTTCTCCTGACAGCCTCTCACTAATGCAATTTTTATACTTTGAATGAAACAAACTTGTGCATTCCAAACATGGAAACAGAGATCAGAAACTCCATGAGATCCCTCACACTTTCCACTTCGACAAATTTGTGCAATTTATGGCATTTTGGCATTAGTGGTGAGTGTTTTTCCAGAAGACGCACAATATAATTAGAAAAACAGGACCAAATATATGTATAATGTATGTATAAAAGATGCTGCCTATAGAAATGGAAATTGGCAGTTTTAAGGTGGGCCTGTCCCTCACATTACATTAAATATGTAGATTTAATAGACTGGCAGTTTTCTTGATATTTATTAATTAAATATCCCTTATCTTCAATGGATTTCATTTAAATATATGGATTCCTCGCTTTACTTTTCCACAGAATTAAGGGAGCTCTCCATCTTATAGACATCTTAGCTTGTAACAGGTTTTCTCCTCTTTTTTGAGGGTGTGACAGGAAATGTTTTCACCATATTTAAACGGGTCAGCTTCCACCTGTTCTACCTTCCTGGCCAAAGATAATGCATGGAGAGGGGAATAAACGTAAACAAATAAACAAATAAAATAAAAAATGTAATCCCTTTTCAACCCCAACAAAACACAATCCCTATCCCACCCCACAAATACTGTATATTGTATACACAATGCAAGAATTATACACACACTTTGTCATTCATTGCCTCCTCTACACATCGTCTGCATCCACTATACACAAACACTCATACTACATCCTCTACATGATTCCCCACACTTACACTACATTCCCTTAGCACATAAATTACATCTCCCACTGCAGTGCTTTGGAGAGCAGGACCTGTGGGTGGACTCACGGGAGGGCCACAGGGTACCAGACATTGAGCTGTGTAAAGCAGCCCTGGGGTGAAAGTCTGGAGAGGATCTCAAACTAACACATCCCATGTGCTACGGAACTTGCTGGCGCTATATAAATAATAAAATAATAAGTCTTTCAACCATTCCCCTGTATCTCTGTGTCTTTCAGTCATTTTTCTATTCCCCTGTGTCTGTCAGTCATCCCCTGTGTCTGTCAATCATTCCCCTGTCCACTTGTCTGTCAGTCATTCCCCTGTTCCAATGTGTCCTCAGTCATTTTCCTGTTACCCTGTGTCTGTCAGTCATCTCCTGATCCCCTGTGTCTGTCATCCACAGTCAACCACCCACCTCTTCCTAGGACCCTGCATACATTTCACTGTGTTTGCTGTATCAGTAAAGAGGATAAAGTAAAATTGTTATTGTTCTGGTGTCATTTTGCATGGAGACCCACCTTCTAAGGGCCCGTGGAGACATAACTGTCCGTCTGTGTTAGTTATGGACACTCTATGGACTGGTCACCGATGGACTGGCACTGGTCAATGGTGGACCATCACAGTAATGTGAAAGGCTGTATAAACCAGAAACTGAGAAATATTACAATGGACATATATGTGAATGACATGGTCATCTATAGCTAAGTAATATAATTTATATAGGCTACTTGTAACATTTAACCTCAGTTGGAGTGTAGTGTCAGGAATAACTAGACTTTTATTATAGCACAAACATATTTAAAGGGGAAGAAGATCCTGTTCCAACAAGCTTACAATCTATGAGGATTTGAGTTAGGCCGGTTTGTATTCCTTACATGTTAGTGTTCCTTAAAGAAGGTATTAAAGCTAATATCCAACCCTAAACTATGTTAACTCGAACCACAGTTTCAAAATGAACTGCCATGTGTTTACTTCAGAGCTTGAAATCGCTTTGGTTATAAGTCAGCTGAAAATGAATTTCACAGAAAATGAATGGGAAACCGGCATATAAATTCATCATTCTGAAAAATATCTGCTTGATCTATAACTGCGATTACATCATTTGGGAGCATTCCTCGTAAAACAAAACTTGCAGATTCCTGAGTCAGTGGCAATACATGCATGTTACAGTCTTAATCTTAAAATGGGAATTGTTATAGACAAATAAAACCCTCAAAACCCAGCATTAAAGTCAACATTATAAAGGAAACATTCTAGAAAGAAGCTTGTAAAAGCAACATTCTGATGCCAGACTGACCAAATGGGACAAGTGAAGATCTATTAAAAAAACATCAAAAAACACAAAGTATGGAAAAAATGTATCGTAAACAACATTTTAAACATTTGTATTCAAAAACACAAATTACAAAATAAAAAAGGCTTAATTACCTTTAAAACATTGTGTGGAGTGAAACAAAGAATAGCTTTTTTGTATATATTATATTCCTTTATTGAGCACATATTATATACAGTTTAGTCAAGCATTGATAAAATATATGCAATTGAAGGGCGCTATTGAAGTCTGCAGTAACCCCTGGTGTGCTAAGAGCCCTCTCTCAGGTCTGGTTGCTAGAATTAAGCAGTGAAGTATGACCTGCAAAGGTTGCTTGAGTGTGAGAGCATAGAGTGAGCCATTATTTACAGTTATACTGCAGAGATTCCCAGTGCAGAATTAATCATAAAGTGAAGTGTGAATGTGGAACTTTTCTTTCTCTGAAGATTCCAATGATAGAATGAAGCTCGTTTTCCCTACAGTATCGATGTCATCAGTGTAGGAAAGTGAGAGGCATGAAATTAGATTTAGAGGTTTAGTCTACTTACAATTTTATCTTATATTTTTAATGCATTATATAGAAAATACCTTCAAATGCTATTAAAATAAAATTTTAAAAAAATGAAACTAAAGTTTTCCTTCGAACGTTTTCCTACTTTGTGGGTCTGCCTGAAGTTGCAGACAGACTCCTCCTACACCAGGATGAGGTGCTCCAATCAGCTGTTTCTCATTCTCGTCTTCGTTGACTGATTTAATTCCCCAATCTACCATCTAGCGAGAGATTATCGAATAAGTAGCTTATCTCTTATCAATACCTTATCTATTTAGTGCAGGCTTCCCCAAACTCCGGCCCTCCAGATGTTGCTGAACTACAACTCCCATGATTCCATGAATGAAATAGATAGGCTGAGAATCATGGGAGTTGTAGTCCAGCAACATCTGGAGGGCCGGAGTTTGGGGAAGCCTGATTTAGTAAATCGGGATGTGTTTTAAACTCTGGGGTGTCTTCTTGTTTTGCATTGGGTCTGGGCATGTGTCGGGCATATAAGGGACAAAACAGGCAACTAACAGGACTAACAGGAGGTATTTGCTAAAGTGAGAATTCAAAGTGAATTTAAAATTTAAAAGGACAACGTATGCACCAGAACAACTTTAGCTTAAAGAAGCAGGGTGGGTGTATAGATCATTCTCCTGCAGTCTCCCTACTTAATTCTCTGCCATTTAGAAGTTAAGTCACTTTTGATTATGCTGCCCTAGTTACACCTCCCGTGGCTATGAAAAAAATAGGATATACCTAAACCTATAAAATAAAGAAAGAACACGCTCATAGGGGATTAACGTTAATTCACAAGTAGCCCCTTATTTACATGTCACACTCACAAAATGGAAGTGGTTTTCAGGCTCATCAATTTTGTAGATTCTCACGAATTCCTCATAGGATGATGGATATTGCATGCAAAAGATAAAAAACAGCATAGCACAGCACTGTCATAAAGTATAAAATCAGCTTTAATGGTTGCACTTACAATTTAAAAGATGCAAAAAGGCCCATCAATACAATTCTGTATGTCCCATCAATATGGAATAAGATAATCCTCCCAGAAATGTTTAGGCAGGAAAACAAATAAAAAATACAAATATATAACTCTACGCGTTTCGTCTGTGATCTCAGACTTCCTCAGGAGTAAAAATGAAGTACCTCCCGTGGCTATGACTGATACAACATGAATGAAAATTCATTCTCAATCAGATGCTAATTTGCTTTAGAAATTTTTATCTCCTGCTTTGTAAATTTAATTTTAATTACCCACACAGGAAGCTCCTGCAGGGTCTAGAAGAATATTAGCAGATCTGGAGATAATAAATTCTTAATTGAACAGCATGTGCAATAAAGAAAGTTTAAACATTGGATCTCTCTTTACAGGGAGTTTTTAGGAAGGTTCTGTAAGTCACATGCAGGGAGGTGTGACTAGGGATGGATAAACAAAGTGATTTAACTCCTAATTGGCAGAGAATTCAGCAGTGAGAGAGCATGATCTATACACAAAAACTGCTTAATTAGGCTAAAGTTGTTCTGGTGCCTATAGTGTCCATTTAAGAACATTTTAAAAAAGTTTGGGGGAAATAAAATCACTTTTTCTATTTTGGCCTTAAATTTGAAATTTACTTTGAATTCTCACTTTACTGAATATCCCTGTGAATGGTCGCAGTTGCCTAATTGTCTTATAGCGGTAGTTTTATTTTCACAAATCCCGGCTGGTATAAGAACCATTCACTTTACAATAATGTATAATAGTTATGGTGCTTAGACTGACCCTTTAACATTGTTAGCTGTTGGTTTTTGCTTGAAGAATGAATGTAGTCCTTGGCGTACAACAACTTTCTTAAGTGGTCAGAACAAGTTTCCACCCTACAAAAGCTCCTTTCTATCATGCATTTTCCAGTCTACCAAATTTCTGTTCTGTTATTAGTGGGAAACAATATTACTATTGTTCCAGGTTGGTTGTTCGGTGTTTCTGTTTATATAGTAATAAATGAATGCATATTTAAGCCTCTTAACATGGCAAGAAATTTAAGGCTGGATAAGTTCTTTGTAGCTGCTATTAGCAACAATGACAGATTAATTAGTCTTCACTACTTCCAGGTGTGTGGCACGCTCTGAGGTCACTGGGAGCACATGAATTCCCTGTGAATTAATATAGTAAAAAGGAGGATTACACTCAGTGCCGTGAATCTTACGGCATAATTCTTCATTTCAATAAGCAGACGCCTTACCATTGAGAGTTTGAAAATATACTACAATTTGTAGCTTTTTGTTTACATAATGTATTTTTTTAGAGAATGCATTAAATTCCCGATATCTTGTATAATATTAGTGAAAAATCAAAATAACCAAAAAAAGTGTTGTCCCTTTTTGTTGCTAACACTGCGTCATTGTTCACCATTCAAAAATACAATGCATATTTTAGTGTTCATTTATGGTGGGTGAGGTCATGGGAAGACGTGAATTCCGTGTGAATTTACCTAGTAATAAGAACCATTATACCGAGTGCCATGAATCATTCGGCATTATTCTTCATTTCAATATGAGAATTTTAAAACACAATGCATATATTGTAGTGTACATTTATGGAAATAAGTGAATACACAATCTGGAACTCCCCAAATAAATTACCAGATTCTTAGTTATTGATTGAGATCTGAATCTGCCTTCAAATTGTAAAATTTGTATGTAATCTCATAAATTAGCCCAAAATTCCAGTGGTATATTTTTTGTATGTGATGCTCCATAACCACTATTCAATTCCTCATATGTCCTTAATAATTAAAGGGAAGCAGTGGGACAGCAATCACTCCCTATTCCTTTAATCCTTTGTAAAGATGATGCAGGTTTCTAACGCTAATGGCACTTTAACGGTATGTATCAATAATGGACCAGCAAGAGACAGGAGCATTTCCCGATGTTTTATTGTTTTTATTATCTTGCTCCATAAACCCCCGTCTTGTGAGATTGGGTGAAGGGTACTCAATACACCAATAACTATAAACTAATACAAGGTTGGCATGGTGTTTAGACTGATCCTTTAAAGCGATTCTTTTACAGAGTTTTGTTTCTTTTTTGTAGTAATGTCCAACGTCTCGGAGCGCTGGACGTTACCATATATGGTAGTCTTCAGCCAATTGTGTCACCAGTGATGTCATCTGTGTACTGGCCATGTGCATGATTTGACAAGCATGTCCAGAAACATGCAAAACATATAAAATAATATAAAATCCAAAATTGCTTTGCTGAGAAAAAAATCCCAGAGGAAATAGAAAAAAAACATCAAAATCGTTGAGTTAAACTGAGCATAGGACAAAACAGGTTGGTGGGGGGAGGCATCATTTGGGAAAGAGGATGGATCCCTCAGCTGTGAACCAAGGGATCCATTAAATCAGTGCTCCCCAACCTTTTTATCGCCGCGGACCGGTAAACGTTTGATAATTTTTCCGTGGCCCGCTTGTTTTGATTTAATAAGACAAAAAAATAACCAGTCACATATATTAAAAAAACACACAGACACATACATAGTCAGAAAATCACAAACACAGTCACATAAAGACATAGACTCAAAATTGTTGGTTCAGGGTCCCACACATACGCAGACTGAATGTATATAGCATGTTCATGTGAGAGTTAATAAAAAATGGGGGCAGTGTTTGTGGGGCAGTGTGTGTAGTGTGTGTATGGGGGCAGTGCGTGTAGTGTGTGCATGGGGGCAGTGTTTGTGGGGCGGTGTGTGCAGTGTGTGTATGGGGGAAGTGTTTGTGGGGCAGTGTTTGTGGGGCAGTGTGTGTATGGGGGCAGTGTTTGTGGGGCGGTGTGTGTATGGGGGCAGTGTTTGTGGGGCGGTGTGTGCAGTGTGTGTATGGGGCAGTGTTTGTGGGGCAGTGTGTGTATGGGGGCAGTGTGTGTATGGGGGCAGTGTTTGTGGGACAATGTGTGTAGTGTGTGTATGGGGCAGTGTTTGTGGGGCAATGTGTGTAGTGTGTGCATGGGGGCAGTGTTTGTGGGGCAGTGTGTGTAGTGTGTGCATGGGGGCAGTGTTTGTGGGGCAGTGTGTGTAGTGTGTGCATGGGGGCAGTGTTTGTGGGGCAGTGTGTGTAGTGTGTGCATGGGGGCAGTGTTTGTGGGGCAGTGTGTGTAGTGTGTGCATGGGGGCAGTGTTTGTGGGGCAGTGTGTGTAGTGTGTGCATGGGGGCAGTGTTTGTGGGGCAGTGTGTGTAGTGTGTGCATGGGGGCAGTGTTTGTGGGGCAGTGTGTGTAGTGTGTGTATGGGGGCAGTGTTTGTGGGGCAGTGTGTGTAGTGTGTGCATGGGGGCAGTGTTTGTGGGGCAGTGTGTGTAGTGTGTGTATGGGGGCAGTGTTTGTGGGGCAGTGTGTGCAGTGTGTGTATGGGGGCAGTGTTTGTGGGGCAGTGTGTGTAGTGTGTGCATGGGGGCAGTGTTTGTGGGGCAGTGTGTGCAGTGTGTGTATGAGGCAGTGTTTGTGGGGCAGTGTGTGCAGTGTGTGTATGGGGCAGTGTTTGTGGGGCAATGTGTGTAGTGTGTGCATGGGGCAGTGTGTGCAGTGTGTGTATGGGGGCAGTGTTTGTGGGGCAATGTGTGCAGTGTGTGCATGGTGGCAGTGTTTGTGGGGCGGTGTGTGTATGGGGGCAGTGTTTGTGGGGCGGTGTGTGCAGTGTGTGTATGGGGCAGTGTTTGTGGGGCAGTGTGTGTATGGGGGCAGTGTGTGTATGGGGGCAGTGTTTGTGGGACAATGTGTGTAGTGTGTGTATGGGGCAGTGTTTGTGGGGCAATGTGTGTAGTGTGTGCATGGGGGCAGTGTGTGTAGTGTGTGTATGGGGGCAGTGTTTGTGGGGCAGTGTGTGTAGTGTGTATGGGGCAGTGTGTGTGGGGCAGTGTGTGTAGTGTGTGCATGGGGGCAGTGTGTGTGGGGCAGTGTGTGTAGTGTGTGCATGGGGGCAGTGTGTGTAGTGTGTGCATGGGGGCAGTGTTTGTGGGGCAGTGTGTGTAGTGTGTGCATGGGGGCAGTGTTTGTGGGGCAGTGTGTGTAGTGTGTGCATGGGGGTAGTGTTTGTGGGGCAGTGTGTGTAGTGTGTGCATGGGGGCAGTGTTTGTGGGGCAGTGTGTGTAGTGTGTGCATGGGGGCAGTGTTTGTGGGGCAGTGTGTGTAGTGTGTGTATGGGGGCAGTGTTTGTGGGGCAGTGTGTGTAGTGTGTGCATGGGGGCAGTGTTTGCGGGGCAGTGTGTGTAGTGTGTGTATGGGGGCAGTGTTTGTGGGGCAGTGTGTGCAGTGTGTGTATGGGGGCAGTGTTTGTGGGGCAGTGTGTGTAGTGTGTGCATGGGGGCAGTGTTTGTGGGGCAGTGTGTGCAGTGTGTGTATGAGGCAGTGTTTGTGGGGCAGTGTGTGCAGTGTGTGTATGGGGCAGTGTTTGTGGGGCAATGTGTGTAGTGTGTGCATGGGGTCAGTGTGTGTATGGGGGCAGTGTGTGCAGTGTGTGTATGGGGCAGTGTTTGTGGGGCAATGTGTGCAGTGTGTGCATGGTGGCAGTGTTTGTGGGGCAGTGTTTGTGGGGCAATGTGTGTAGTGTGTGCATGGGGGCAGTGTGTGTATGGGGGGGGCTTTTTCTTTTTTTAATTTTATTAAAATTAATATATTCATGTCCCCCCTCCCTTCTTACCTTTACTGGGAGGAGGGGGGACATTTCTTAGTCCCTGGTGGTCCGGTGGGGAATCCCTGGTAGTCCCAGCGGTGGTGAGATGAACTCTAGCCCAGTTACAGGGCTAGAGTTCACTCTCGCGAGATTTGGAGCGTTGCCGTGGTTACCGCGGCAACGCTCTAAATCTCGCGAGAGGAGGACCCGGCGGAGCTGCAGGTAAGAGCTCCCGGGTCCTCTCTCACTCCCTCCCCTGCCGGCACAATTGCCCCGTTGCCCCCCCTGGATCCGGGCGGCCCGATACCGTTTGATCCACGGACCGGTACCGGTCCGCGGCCCGGGGGTTGGGGAACACTGCATTAAATGACAGAGCCACCTAAAACATAATAATGAAGATCATTATCGTGTTACAACAATATACTAGACTAAAATATCAAATAACTTTTAAACCATACTTTTCAAAGCCTGCTGTTTAACCCAGTTATATTGTTAAAATAATATACCCGAACAACAATGCACCGATGTGCCCAATTTATTTGGGAAAAGAGTTCGAAATGTCAGGAAAAGTAAAAAAAAACGTGTCATAAAACAGAAACACGTATGTCACACGTTTAGACACTTGACCCCATTCAGTAAATCCTAGTTGGCTTCATGATGGCTTACCGATCTACAATACCCTCTCTTCAAACAAAAACATGAATAGATGTACTCACATGAAAATGTCATCAAAACGTGTCTGGGTAATTAAATCACTGGAGACTTGAATGTTACCATGGAGCGTCTAGATTTTCATATCAGCTGTCCATATCATTTAGGTCTCAATCTAATAAGGAGATGCATTGACGTTTATCTTTATCAAATATTTAATTTGTTAAGTTATCCCCATGTCCCTCATTAAACATGAATCACGATCGTGATCTATTTATTTTCCCCGGGCTCCATTCACAATCAATACATTTAGACAGGTGTAATTGACATCTTAATGAGTGTCGTTGTAATATTGTAAAATTAAGCGACAGGGAACATTATGCCATGGCAGCAAGGTTTCAAAGAAAATGCCAACTATTTAAACAGAATTTAGAGCTCTGTGAACGCCTATATCTTAATGAATTCAGACCCACGGACAAAGATTACTTGTAAGAACATTTGCTACATAATCAAAGAATTGAGGTGGAAGCCGGTCCTGTACTGACAAGCTGAGATGTGCCTGTTAAGACAGGACGTGAGGAGCAACAGTGACACATTGTAGACAATGTTTGTAATGAGATTGTTCTGTTACTTATTCTAGTGAAGCCAATTATATTTGATGCATTATTTACAGTCCTTTACATACTTAATTCTTATCTGAAGGTTTTTAGGCATCGTTTGGGTAAATATTACATTAATAGAAGAAAAAAAACAATTCAAAACCATTTCAGAATGATGTTAAACTTTCTTTTCTTTTTTAATTAAAATGAAATCCATGATAATACATGGATATTTAAAATTATATTTAGAACATGATGATATTTGGAAGTTTTAAATTATATATAGAATTGTGTATTATGGGGAAAAATACCATCAATTGGTCATGGAGATAACATGATAAACCACAAAACTGAGGGTTGAGCGGTTATCACATGTATTAAGAAACCCTTAACCCCTTAGGACACATGACATGTCTGACACGTCATGATTCCATTTTATTCCAGAAGTTTGGTCCTTAAGGGGTTAAAAAGACATTATTTAGCTTTGCTGTTATGTATCTTTTACACATTGTGATTTTTTTTTCTGTTAGGGTTATTTAAATGGAGGTAGCTCCATATAGAAGCAGTTTTCTAGTAGGATAACTCCCACTAACCTCATGCAAACTGGGGCATGTATAACCCAGTGCTACCTTGAGATTTGGGAGCCTGCAGTGCACAATGTCAGTCCAACAATGCGTTATGGGGTTAAATGCAACAGTGACCTCACAAACTGTGCAGTGCTGAATTTATAATCTACCAGTCAAAATAATACATCGAAATTTCAAGATGACAGATTTTCATGCATGTGGTTGATCAGCTCCTCCATATTATGCCCGCTGAAAAAGATTCGGGAAAATTAACTTAGAGCGTACAAAAATGTGCTAATCAGTGTACTGCAAAGTGTATACATAATATAAATATTTATATACATTTTCCCTCCAGGCAGTTCATTGCAAACAATACAGAGAAAAATAAGATGAGCCATAATTAATCTATATTTATATATTTATATTCAATTATTAAAGCTAATATATATAATTTTGTTTACTGCTCCTCTTTTTTACCCTCTTAGTGACTGTCGCCTAAATAATAAATCATCAATTTTCCCATTAATGATCTGTTTCTTGGCTCCACAGATGAAACTCTGAATTATGAATCAATAAAACATGATTGTAAATTGTACGAGTCAATTATAATATTTTGTTAAATAGCTTTCATGGCGGTTCAGAAGTTGGGCATTCGGATGATCATCAGATGATTCCAAAATCAGACAAATTGCAGTTCCTAATGAATCTACAAGTCTAATAAAAAGTTTATATTGTTTCTCGGAGAGAATTTATTAAATTTTCTTTGTATATATTTTTTTCTGGCGACAAACTTATAATTCAGTAATATTTTTGGAAATTTAGATTTTAAAGTTTTAGACATTTCCTACAATTGACAGCATCTGCGCATAACACCAAATATATTTATCGATTCGTTAGGTCATGGATAGGCAACCTTCGGCACTCCAGATGTTGTGGACTACATCCCCCATAATGCTCTTACACCCATAATGCTGAAAAAGCTTCATGGGAGGTGTAGTCCAAAACATCTGGAGTGCCGAAGGTTGCCTATGCCTGCCTTCGGTCAATTTAACACATTCGTAATGACATCTATCAGACTTCATATAGTGAAGAATGTAGCTGTAAAATAATACCAAAGAACAGTATTTGTGCATAAAGTATTTTTTCAAGTAATGTACCAACAGATGATCCTACCTCATAAATAAGGTACGGCACTCAAAAGACTTCTTAAGAAATATGTAATGTTTGCTACTCTCACATTTCAGACTGCCTCAATTCCAGCTGTTACATTGCATATCAAGATTTTAGCTCTCTATGTGAGATGAAAAGCAGGTTTACCAATGAAAAAAATGTGTTGAATTAAAAAATGATTATTTAGCTATAAAATTCACAGATTTTTAGACAGCTGAGTAAGTTTAGCATCCCATGTCTAATTTTTGCTAAAATAAGTTTCACAAATTTTACGTGAATTTCGGACACCGTGCTCGTTGCTCGATTAGGTCATGCGAGACAACTCCGGGACAGTATGGTAAGTTTCAGTCGTGAGCAGATAAAAAAACAAAAAAAAATCCACAAAGAATGTTAAAACTTTTGCAGCCAATAATACTGTTTTTCTTTTCTCAATTCACTTTTCACTTTTGTCTCAAAAAATTTTTTTTTATGCCTGTAAAGTATTAGAGTGTGTGCATTGAATGGGGAACTGGATAGATTTTTTTTTAATACATCTTTTTTTAATTTCAGGTTGTAACACAACAAAGGGTGGGGATATTCAAGGGTGGTTAATAATGAAGCAAGAGGCTTTATTTGAAGTATTTAGACTTTTAGAAAGTATGAAATTTTCACTATAAATAGACATTTCTGACACTATAATAAGTGTTGTACAGGGAAAATATAATAAAGAATTAGAAAGCATCTAACCATTGAAATCGGTATTACACTGAGCAGCTGCAACATCAAAACCATCTCCCTAATATCGTGTAGGCCCTTGTGCTGCCTAAACAGCTCTGACACATCAAGACATGGACTCCACAAAACCTCTGAATGTGTCCTGTGGCACCTGACACCAAGACATTAGTGCATCCTGTGGCCAACTCTTCCCCAATGTAAACAATGTATATGAATCCGGCAATCCACCTGATCTAAAAGAAAACGGGATTCATCAGATTAGGCAACCTTCTTCCTTGTTCCATTGCTCATTGGTCCAGTTCTGATGCTTATGGCTTTCAAGGCAGGCAGGAGTCACCAAGGGCACTCGGACCGCTCTGCGGCTGTGCAACCCCATAGAAACATAGAAACATAGAAACATAGAATGTGACGGCAGATAAGAACCATTCGGCCCATCTAGTCTGCCCAGTTTTCTAAATACTTTCATTAGTCCCTGGCCTTATCTTATAGTTAGGATAGCCTTATGCCTATCCCACGCATGCTTAAACTCCTTTACTGTGTTAACCTCTACCACTTCAGCTGGAAGGCTATTCCATGCATCCACTACCCTCTCAGTAAAGTAATACTTCCTGATATTATTTTTAAACCTTTGTCCCTCTAATTTAAGACTATGTCCTCTTGTTGTGGTAGTTTTTCTTCTTTTAAATATAGTCTCCTCCTTTACTGTGTTGATTCCCTTTATGTATTTAAATGTTTCTATCATATCCCCCCTGTCTCGTCTTTCCTCCATGCTATACATGTTAATCCTTTAACCTTTCCTAGTAAGTTTTATCCTGCAATCCATGAACCAGTTTAGTAGCCCTTCTTTGAACTCTCTCTAAGGTATCAATATCCTTCTGAAGATAGGGTCTCCAGTACTGTGTACAGTACTCCAAGTGAGGTCTCACCAGTGTTCTGTACAATGGCATGAGCACTTCCCTCTTTCTACTGCTAATACCTCTCCCTATACAACCAAGCATTCTGCTAGCATTTCCTGCTGCTCTATTACATTGTCTGCCTACCTTTAAGTCATCAGAAATAATCACCCCTAAATCCCTTTCCTCAGATGTTGAGGTTAGGACTCTATCAAATATTCTGTACTCTGCCCTTGGGTTTTTACGTCCAAGATGCATTATCTTGCACTTATCCACATTAAATGTCAGTTGCCACAACTCTGACCATTTTTCTAGTTTACCTAAATCATTTTCCATTTGGCTTATCCCTCCTGGAACATCAACCCTGTTACATATCTTAGTATCATCCGCAAAAAGACACACCTTACCATCAAGACCTTCTGCAATATCACTAATAAAAATATTAAAGAGAATGGGTCCAAGTACAGATCCCTGAGGTACCCCACTGGTGACAAGCCCAAGCTTCGAATATACTCCATTGACTACAACCCTCTGTTGCCTGTCACTCAGCCACTGCCTTACCCATTCAACAATATTGGAATCCAAACTCAAAGATTGTAGTTTGTTGATAAGCCTTCTATGTGCAACAGTGTCAAAAGCCTTACTGAAATCGAGGTAAGCAATGTCCACTGCACCACCCTGATCTATAATTTTAGTTACCCAATCAAAAAAATCAATAAGATTAGTTTGGCATGATCTCCCTGAAGTAAACCCATGTTGTCTCTGATCTTGAAATCCATGTGTTTTTAGATGTTCAACAATCCTATCCTTTAACATGGTTTCCATCACTTTCCCCACTACTGAAGTTAGGCTTACTGGCCTATAGTTGCCCGACTCCTCCCTATTACCTTTCTTGTGAATGGGCACAACATTCGCTAACTTCCAATCTTCTGGGACTACTCCTGTTATCAATGATTGGTTAAATAAATCTGTTAATGGTTTTGCTAGTACACCACTAAGCTCTTTTAATAGCTTTGGGTGTATTCCATCAGGTCCCATTGACTTATTTGTCTTTACTTTTGACAGTTGAAATAGAACCTCTTCCTCTGTAAACTCACGTGTAATAAATGACTCATTTATCCTTTTTCTTAACTGAGGTCCCTTTCCTTCATATTCATCTGTAAATACCGAACAAAATATTCATTGAGGCAGTCAGCTAGACCTTTATCCTCAGCTACATACCTTCCTTCTTTTGTTTTTAATCTAACTAATCCTTGTTTTACTTTTCTTTTCTCATTTATGTATCTAAAAAAGGTTTTGTCCCCCTTTTTTACTGACTGTGCTATTTTCTCTTCTGTGTGTGATTTGGAAGCTCTTATAACTTGCTTAGCCTCTTTCTGCCTAATCTTATAGGTCATTCTGTCTTCCTCACTCTGGGTTTTTTTTATAATTACTAAATGCTAACTTTTTGTTTTTTACTATTTTGGCTACATCTGTGGAGTACCACAGTGGTTTCTTGAATTTTTTGCTTTTACTGACAAGCCTAATGCAATTTTCTGTTGCCTTCAGTAGTGCAACTTTTAAATAATCCCATTTCTTTTGGACTCCATTTAAATTGCTCCAGTCTGATAATGACTCCTTTACACATATTCTAATTTTGGAAAAGTCTGTTTTTCTAAAGTCATCTAGCCCTTAATATTTGGCCCTTGTCAAAGTCACTCAGATCTTTACACTTGCCCATTTTTCCTGCTTCCAACACATGGAATTCAAGATCTAACTGTTCCCTTGATGCCTAATATATCCCACCCCTTGACAGGTGCCATTGTAACCATACAATCAATGTTACTCACTTCACCTGTGAGTGGTTTTAAAGTTGTGGCTAATCAGTGTACAGGGCCGGTGCAAGGATTTTTGGGTACATAGGCGAAGATGTATTTTCCCCCCCCCCCCATTCAAAAATAACATCTTCACCTATGTGCCTCTTAACCAGCCCCTCTCCCCGTCCATTATTGGTCCCCTCCCTTCCCTGTCCCTTAGTGTTCTTCTGACAGTCACACACACTCAATGACAAACACAGAGACTCACTGATCTGACACACACACACTGATTGACACTCATTGACAGACACACTGATAGTCACACACAGACTCAATGACAAAAATACTCTCACTGATTTGACAGACACTCACAAACACACACTGACAGACACACACATACACTGACACACTCACATGCAACACTCACACAATCACTCACAGACACACATACACTCACTCACGCACACACTCACAGTCACTCACAGACACACATACACTCACTCACGCACACACTCACAGACACACAAACACTCACTCACGCACACACTCACAGTCACTCACAGACACACATACACTCACGTACACACTCACAGACACACATACACTCACTCACGCACACACATACACTCACTCACGCACACACTCACAGACACACATACACTCACACACAGTCACTCACAGACACACAGTAACACATACACTCACTCACGCACACACACAGAGACACATACTCACAGACACTCACTCACACACACACACTGACACTCACACAGACACTCACACACAGACACACACTCACAGACACTCACTCACACAGAGACACATACACACTCAGACACACAGACACTCACTCACACACTCACTCACACACACACACTCACTCACACAGAGACACATACACACTCACAGACACACAGACACTCACTCACACACACACACAGTCACTCACAGACACAAGTCACTCACAGTAACACATACACTCACTCACGCACACACACACAGAGACACATACTCACAGACACTCACTCACACACACACACTGACACTCACATACAGACACTCACACAGAAACTCACACACAGACACACACTCACAGACACTGACTCACACAGAGACACATACACACTCAGACACACAGACACTGACTCACACACAGACACATACACACTCACAGACACACAGACACTCACTCACACACACTCACACACAGACACTCACACACACAGACTCACACACAGACACACACACACTCACTCACAGACACACACTCACAGACACACAGACACTCTCACACAGAGACACATACTCACTCACAGACACATACACACAGACACTCACTCACACAGACACTCACAAAGACACACACACAGACACACACACACTCACTCACAGACACACAGACACTCTCACACACACACACTCTCACACACACACACACACTCTAACACAGACACTCTCACACACAGACACATCACATACATTCACAAATTATTTTAATACATAAATAATATCCACCCAGCCTCCCTACCTGGAGAGCTGGTGTGGATCATTCCCTGGGGTCCAGTGGGGCTGCTGGGCGGCGTGCGGCTGTGCTGCGATCAGGCGCTGCGAGGGAGCTCTAACCTCTCTGCTCTGCTCCCTCGCGGGCTGTCTGCTGATGCCGCGGGAGCCGGAATATGACGTCATATTCCGGCTCCCGCGGCATCAGCAGACAGCGCGCGAGGGAGCAGAGCAGAGAGGTTAGAGCTCCCTCGCAGCGCCTGATCGCAGCACTGCCGCGCCGGGGGCGGAGATGGTGGCCGGCAGGAGGGAGAGCTTCCCTCCTGCCGGTCACTGAAATCTTGCGCCCCCGGAGCCCGTGCGCCCTAAGGCGGCCGCCTGTGCCGCCTTATGGACGCGCCGGCCCTGTCAGTGTATAACCATGACATTCAAGTGGCCATATGTGGTACGACAAAACTCAAATGAAATTAGCTCACAGGAATTTGCATTTCCAAAAGGTCACAACTTTTTTTCTCCTAGGAAGCAGATATAGATTTAGCAAGAATCATGTTCGCCTAATTATATAAAAGCCTAAAACTGTGAAATTATTGCATTAAATTTTTTTTTAGCTACAGGGCAACCAGGAGAAATAACAATGGGCAATTTGAAAGAGGCACCCACTCATTAGCTTGGCAACAGTGGAATAAAGTAAAAGGATCATTGGAAATATTAAATTTATAAAAATGTATATAAATATTTTATAAATTGGCTTTATCGAGTCTATGGTGCAGCTATTCAGCTCATACAAGGGGGAATCAATGTTTAATAATGTATTTAGCAAATAGAGATAATAGAGTAAACAGAGTGCAGTCCAGGAGCCCCGACGCAGGTCAGGGGCTCGTGGGCTGCACCACTGTAAACACCTAATAGGGAGCTCCCAGAATAAGGGGATAACCCTTCAATAGTACAAAAACAAAAATAGAGCAGTATATAGTGTCCCACTAGGGGAAACTAATAGTGGGAGCTCCACTAATATATAAAAAGAGGGGAAAAGAAGGAAACCCTACCTTTAATAAATCTAAGGGTATATGTAAAGAGTAAACACAATGTATAACAAAAAAGGGGAAGATTAACTAAACCATCTCTCCCTACAGAAGTATAGGGAAAAACACCTAAAAAATAACCGTAGTGGTAACAAATACAAAATTGCTACCAAGTGCTGAGATTAAAGAAAAAAATATTTTTTTTCTTTAATAACCGCACTTGGTAGAACTTTTTTATTTGTTACCTGTGACACTGGCACTCCGACTGGGTGCATCTGCCAATCACTGCTTCCTAGTACCTTCCTAGACTTACCCTGGAGCTTGTTCCCCTCATCCAAATGTACGATTCCACCGAACAGTGCCCTTCTAAGTTGTGTAGAACCAAACGCAGGCAATAATGGAATTCCAGCGGTGTTCGGATGTTTCTGTGTCTGATTTTAGTTCCATGAACTGGACGACCAAACACCGCTGCCTGGATTCATGCGAACGAGATGGCCACCACCTTGTGGTTGTTCATGTGAACAGCGGCCACCCAGACAAATAATTAGAACACTGCGGTTAGAATCGTTACCAAGTGTTAATAAGGTTTAACAAGCTCCAGGGTGGTCTCTGGTTCATGCGGCTGTTCGGTACACACAGATGTACACATACCTTAACATACACACTGGCACACACACAATTTGCAGCTTCCATAATGTTAAGCACCCCCTCCACCCCCCCCCCCCCTTGCTTCCATACCTTTTGGTTGCAGGGAGGTGACTTTCTGGGGCTGGCTGATCTTGGTGGGAGTCTGAAGCTGCAGAGCTCTCTCTCCTCCCTCCTACTTCTCTCTCAGCTACATCCTGTGTCTTCTCTCTCAGCTGCCTGCATCTTCTCAGCCCACGCGGTCTGTAGGCTGGGAGGAAGTAACAGTCACTTCCTCCCAGCACTCCCTGCAACTTTAAAGGGGCCCGGTCTGCCAAATGGCTGCAGCACCCGACCGAGCCCCTAATGAGGTAGCTCCACAGATGACAGCTGCACTATTTTCTGGAGTGGGGCAATTGCCCCGTTGACCCCCCCCCCCCCGGATCCGCCACTGACTTAGGGGCAGGTGCCAGCGGCGTTCTGCCCTGTAGTCAGCCCTTCTGCTGGAGGGGGGTCCTTTGGACAGTCCGGTGCTAAATCAATGTGATCGGTAGGGCATAGGCCAGCTGCGCTCTGCCCTGCTGGGATGGCCAGTGTGTCATCAGGCCCTGGATAAAGTGAAAGGGGGCAGAGGCCAATTGCTCTCTGCCCGGATGCCAGCTCTTCTGATGGGGAAAACCAGTGGGTAGTCCTGCTCTGTAACAAGGGATTAGGTAGGGCAGAGGCCAGGGGCGCTCTGCCCTGATGCTAGCTTTTGGACTGGGAGGGGGACCGATTATGCCCTCTCCCAGTATGCTGCTGCTGCTGAGGAGTAGGACTGACTGTCCTCGTACTTCCAGCTGGGGGTGGGAAGGGGGGCCGGGTGTCTTTTCCTCCGGTAACGTCAGCTGCAGTTGGGGATCTGGGACGTACTTCCAAGCACTCCACCAGACACCATAAGCACTGTAGACCCTTAGCCGCTGCAGCATGGCTAGAGTCTCGCTGTCCTCCACCCACCCTGGACCCAAGTCAGGGATCCAAATTCCAGTAGGTAGACCTCTCCTACTCCAGAGAGTATAGCAGGATAGCTCTTACAAGAGCTAGTGATATAGCTGGTATAGCTGTTCCCTGCAATCACAAGACAAGGCTCTGTGTTTAGGGTGAAGTTGAACTCCTTTAATGGCAGCCACAACTGGCCTTATATGCAGGTTCCCATGCAAGGGGTTTACTCTAACATATTCCAAGGGCATTCCCCACTGGACCTGAGAGGGGACTATGACAAATCACACACTTTACTTACATTGACTCTCAGGTCCAGGACACTCCCACACAAAACAAGGTAATCCCTCCCTGTGCCTGAGAGATAATTGAGTCAGGAACTGTACTAAACTCAATTATCTCCAGGCACAGAAAACATATTTTTACAATACCCCAAAACACATGGAAAGTCATATTGCCTGATAGCCCCGATCTGGGGGAACAACATATTCAAAAATCACCCAGATCAGTTCAGGGGTTCGGGATTTCCATGGAAGTCATAATTTGACCGACCGCACATGAGGCTCCTGCCCAAAACAGTTCCAGAGAATCAGGGTTTGAAGTCGGTCTAGTTCGATAGTTTAAAAACTGAACAAACTACCGAACATAGTCAATAGTCTTACCCTGGAGCTTGTTCCCCTCATCCAACGATTCCATCGAACAGTGCCCTTCTAAGTTGTGTAGAACCAAACGCAGGCGATGATGGAAGTCCAGCAGTGTTCAGGAGTTTCTGTGGATGATTTTAGTTTCAGGAACTCGACGACCAAACATGGCTGCCTGCGTTCATGCAAACTGCAGCCACCCAGACAAACAATTAGAACACTGTGGTTAAAAACGTTACCAGGTGTTAATAGGGTTACAAGCTCCCGGATGGTCTCTGGTTCGTGCGGCTGTTCAGTTCCCGAACCACATAATCCCAATTGCAGGAACAGAGCCTTTTTAAAGTATTTTAGCCAGGGTCTATTGCAGGGGCCATAGTCCTGAGGCAGGAAGAAGGCAAGCAGGCACCTCCAAGAACACGTGGCACAGGCATTTCTGCCACATTACCATTGTGGTTATTCTTTAGGTGTTTTCTCCTTTCATTTAATTATTAACTTCTGTAGGGAGAGATGGTTTAGGTAACATCAAGGGCAAGTAGTTTTTTTAGGTTTTTATTTGTATCCAGAATAGTTTTTCTGGCTTCCCTTCTGTGTACCTCTGAATTATTCCCTTGCCCTTGCCTCACCTGATCTACCTTCCCATCAGTCGGATACTAGGGGGACTGGGGTATTTGCGATTTAGAGCACCCCAGGTTTAGGACCCATATGGTACCGTTTAGTTAAGCTCCTCCTTTTTTGTTATACATTGTGTTTACTCTTTACATATACTCTTAGATTTATTAAAGGTAGGGTTTCCTTCTTTCCCCCTCTTTTTATATATTAGTGGAGCTCCCACTATTAGTTTTCCCTAGTGGGACACTATATACTGCTCTCTTTTTGTTTTTGTAATAATGTATTTAGTACATAATTTGCAGACTGCACGCACTGCTTATAGCTTAGATATAAAACTATTAAAACACAATAAAATAAAATGGCATTAGGGTAATCAGTGTTTTATTTTTTTGACATAGATTATCATCTGGATATCAGTTTCATCTTTGCTAACCTGCAATTTCCTGCTTTGCTTATCTGAGTTTATCATATTTATTTAGCCCATATGGTTTAAACTGAAAAAGTTAAGTAAAGTAAACATAATGGATATTTTTAATAAATCTCTGTTATCTATCGATGAATGTTTATGAAGAAAACATGCATTTGTTGGTTCATGTCACATGAATCACAAGATGATTATTTTTTCATTTCTTTGTTTTATATATATATATATTTTTTTTTTTTATCAAGCTTTACTATTTTGATTCATCATTTTCTTTGTTTTCGTTTTTTTTGTGTAACTCACGTTAATTCTAGATGTTGGACCTAGAGCTTATGTCAACAACTGGACTTCAACAACTTATGTCAAGAACTGGACTTCAAAACTGAAACATTCCACTTGGTAGAACATTTTATAATGAGGGCACTCGACATACATTGACACGATCGAAGTGTTTCCATCTATATTTTCAAAACAAATGGCCTGGAAATACAGTCATGGGAAAAAGAAAGAACACCCTCCTAAATTCTATGGTTTTGCAAATCAGGACATAATAACAATCACCTGTTCCTTAGCAGGTCTTAAAATTAGATAAATACAATTCAGATAAACAACAGCCTATGACATACACCATGTCATGATTTGTATAAGAAAAATAAAGACCAAATAAAGAAGTCATGTGTGAAAAACTACAAGTACACACTTACTGCTTCAATAGGAATGAAGAGGTTAGGTAGGTGCTGCTAATCAAATGTCCTTGATTTAATGACCATAAGCAAGTGTACCTTCCTATGTAAAAGTCACAGTTTAGTAGTTTGCTGGTCTGGAGAATTCAGGTGTGTGCTAACTCAATGCCAATGAGGAAAAATATCAGCAATTCTTTTAGAGAAGGAATTGTTACTGACCATCAAACTGCGAAGGGTTATAAGGCCATTTCTGAACAATTTAAAGTCCATCATTCTGCAGTGAGTAGGATTATTCAAAAATGGAAAACATTCAAGACAGTTGCCAATCTTCCCAGTAGTGGACATCCCAGCAAATTCAACCCAAGATCAGATAATGCAATGCTCAGAGAAATTGAAAAAAAAAGTTATATCTCAGACTCTACAGCCCTCAGTTAACATATTAAATGTCAAAGTTCATGACACTACAATTAGAAAAAGACTGAACAAGTATGATTTGTTTGGAAGAGTTGCCGGGAGAAGACCTCTTCTCTCTTAAAAGAACATGGCAGCACGGCTTAGGTTTAAAAAGGTCACATATGAACAAACCACAAGACTTCTAGAACAATGTCCTTTGGACAGATGAGGCAAAAAGTGGAGATGTTTGTTTATAAAGCACAGCTCCACGCTTGGTGAAAACCAAACACAGAATATCAGCACAAGTACCTCATACCAACGGTTTAACATGGTGGTGGTGTTTTGCAACCCCAGGACCTGGGAACCTTGCAGTCCTTGAGTCAACCTTGAACTTCTCTGTATACCAAACTATTCTAGAGTTAAGTGTGATGCCATCTGTTTGACAGCTAAAGCTTGGCAGAAATTGGGTCATAACAGCACAATAGAATGCCTGAAAAATAAAATAATCAAGGAGCATGGCCCAGTCAAAGCCCAGACCCCAACCCAATTGAAATGGTGTGGTGGGACCTTAACAGAGCTGTGCATAAACAAATACCAGCAAACGTCAATGAACTGAACCAGCATTGTAAAGAAGGGCCATTATTTCATAATATCTCATGTCACGATACCAGTGATCTCATGATACTTTGTATATCCATTATATGGGCTGTTGTTGTTTAATCAAATATCCCTCTTGTGTTTGTTATTGACTATACACTTAAAGGCAATCTCTCCATTGATTTGTTAACACACATCTGACTTTTTAAATCACTCATATGTTAAAAGTCTGCATTTTGGCATCAGATCTCCATAGAGAATACTATTGTCTTACCCTTCTCTGTTAGACTTTGGTTTGAAGCGTATTTTCTCCCTCATAATTTTGTGGAATGTACCAAACAAATATTAAATAAAATGTAACCCTCGTACCCGAGGTGTGAAAGGTAGAAACTTGTTTTTTGGTCACATGCAGTCCTTGTAGACAGTTCCAGGAAATAGTCTTGTCTACTGCAATGGGTGCACATAGCTGGAATTGATCTTCAGAACATTGGTCTGCGTCATCCTAACTCAATTTCATTTGCTGCTATTGCAGTCCTTGGTAATGTCACAGCTCCTGCAAAGATTTCACTCCATTCATTCTCCCATGTGTCTGTGGAATATGCACCAGCAATATAAGCTTTAGAAATAGCATTACAAGCATTCTGCACAATGCTAACAGCCGTGTACTGCCTGGATCTCTCATAAATTACATTGCATTGTCTATAAAATGATATTACTCTATCAGCCCAGTGTATAGCCTATTACAGTGTTTCCAAATCTATATTTGTTGACTAACCAGGTTTTGACTCTTGGGTATTGTGTATCTAACTCTAATACTGTACTGCCTGCCCTTACCTATTTGTGTGTTCCTTACTGTGATCCTGCTTGCAACCATGCTATTGACAATGGACTTATATTTACTGTCTTTGTGGTCTGTTTCCACCTTCAGCTTCTACAATGTGTTTTTTTTTTGTGTGTAGAATTACTTTACACTGTTCCTTAGCTCCAGCTATACCTTCATTATCAGACGTGAAGGGATTGAAGGCCCAGACTTGGGTCAAATTGGGACATGCCTAGGACCTCATAGTTACAATCTTTTCATTAGAAGGTATCAATTGCACTTTCCAAGGCTTTTCAGTCCACCGTGGGTACCACAATCGGTGGACTGAAAAGCTGGTGGTAATATAGAATATTTTATGACTAGAGTTGCTGTAGATCTTTCATATCCAAGAAATGGAGTACTATGTCTACGATGTCCTTATGTGTTCAGGGAACACATAAGGGGCACATAAGTCCAGTATAATGCTTATTTGGTTCCAGGGACAATAAAATGCCGAGATATTTCAAGGGATTCATGGATTCAGCATTCTGTGGATGGCAGGTTCCCAACCCTCTTTTATTATTGGTTAATGCTAAGCTCTATTTTGCAATGTTGTGAGTTTGACCCTACCATAGAGCTGTATTGCAGTATTTATTGCTGGTGAACCTGCCACATGGGGTAACATTTCACAAACTCTATAGTTTGCGGAATGCTGTGGTTTCTTTCCGGGGTAATTCCCTGAGCATCAATAATCACACATAGGAAATAAGATGTGCGTGTCTCTTGGTATATACCCAGTCATATCAAATGTATTGTTCTTGCACCTGGACTTGACCATTTTTATTTTTTTCTGGGATTTAATACATTTTGCATCTCATCATTCTTAACACAAGCACTTTCACACTGATCACTACCTACATTTCCTTCCTCCCAAACCCTGGCGTCTCGAATATCAATCCAAATATTCTACATTGTGTAGGTCTGTGCATGATCATTATTACACCCAAGGCATATTTCTGGCTCTATTCCCACATATTCAGGATTGCACATTCATGACATTTGGACGATACTCTATAATCTTTTACCAGGGAAATGAGGACCGATAGTGGATGTTCACGTTGTATTACTTCAACAGAGAAAAACATTGCCTAAAGACTATTGTATGAACAGATAAAATATATGTATTGATAGAAACACGAACAGACAAACAAACAAGACAGATAACATATAATAAACTGCAGTGTTACATATCTCCAATTTATAAAATAATTAAACAAAGTAGTTGAGATCATAATCAATGTTTTTTTTTTTTAAATATAATTTTTTTTATTTTCAGAGAAAGGTAAATTGGGGATACAGAAAGGAAAAGAGGGGGGGGGGGGGCACATTCAATAGATAAAAAACATGTCAGTGTACAAATTCCAGTCAGAGTTCTTGACATTTTTCTGACAATCAAGAGGTATACATATAAGCATACATGAACATACATGAGCATCTGTAATGTAATGAGCACAGCGTGATATAAGCTATCATTGTGATTCAGTCATTGTTATTAACGTAACTTGCTTCTAGTACTCATTGAATTGCTTATTACAATCATGAAATTGCGTATTACAATCATTAACTAGATCAATCTCGTATGCGGCCTATACCGGCTGCTAACTACGTCATGTAGTAATCCTTGTTAATCCTTGTTCACAACTTGCCTCCCCTTTACCACCAGTTCGTTCGGATGAGATATACACTTATTCCTGTCTAGTTAAGGGGCCTCGCCTGTGGAAGACAAGAATTTTGTACCTGTATTCTGGTACTACCATTGATCTGGATTGTCGACAAAGGTAGTTGAACTTGCGTCTATACCTTAGTGGGGGGGGGGGAGGGAGGAGAGGGTATGTAACTGGGGGGGGGAACGTATATAAAGAATAATGAACCAATGGAAACGGTGTAATCAGTATCAAACAATTAAGTGGGCAGCAGCATACATACACAAGTGACTTAGCCTGAGTGTAAGCTCAAAGTATAAAATGTATGTGCGCTCCTAAATAAACTAAAATAATATCAAGAATTATACAGATATATATTTATATATAAAAAGGTTAAGAAATTTTGTTTCTGTAAATTAATAGGTAAAGAACATGACTAAACAGATCTGTTGTTAAACAATATTCACTAATTAAGAAATGGATTAAGTAAATAAAATGAATATATCCTGATTGGAATGAATGTCAAAGTGAATATTCAGCAAACCTTGTAGGTACAATGTATAAAACACATATACAAAAAAAAAAAAAAAATATACAAAAAACATACAATGTGGCAAAGTAAAACACATATATGTAAATAAACTCAATAAAAGTACCTTGCCTCGGTGGGGGCCCCCACCGAGGTATAAGCAAGAGTAATGTTAGAAACAAAACGAGATTCCGTCGTGAGGGGTATGGTGCTATACCGCGGTCGGTAACTTCTAAAAAGACCGCGGTATGGTGGAAGAGCACTCCTACTCCCAGAAAAATTATATATAATAATTACACGTGAATGCCTTCAAAAAAGACCGCGGTGTGGGAGGGCGGGGCCTGACCGCCATGCTAGCCGGTCGCATGCCACAGCAGCTCCAGCAACTTTTGAAGCATTAATCTATAACAAGAAACTTTTGCCCTACCCGACGACCTACAGAGGTGGGCCGGCACATGGGGAGACTCTGGAACCGGGGAGAGGCTTGCGACTAACGTTTTAGTCCCCCGGAGAGACACGCACTGCTCCTTCTGGATGAGGCCTACTCAGGCGGTGAGCGAGACGGACGGCCGCCGCCCGCTATCCTGCCCGATGCTGTCTGGCCAGACTCCCTTAGCTGAGCGGACCGGGCCCTGTTCCCCCCCTCTGGGCCGGCGGGGGTGATCCCGGCCCGCACCCTATACGCTCTGCAGCCTCAGCTACAACGAAGCACCCGGGGCCCTGAAGGACCGCCAACACGCAGACCAGGCCACGAGCCATATCTAAAATGGCGGCGCAGTGACCCTCACCCTGCTGGTTCGCACAGATACCTGCGGCTCCCGGGGGGATGCAAACTACACAAGCCCTGTGGGTCTGGAAGGCGACTACAAGCGGACACATGCAGCCACCCAGATCTAATAGACAACCCCCCCGGGTCTGCTCAGCCGACCTGCACAGAATACACATCACCTCCATAACGGCACAGCGACACCTAACTGCAAAACCGCAAGGAGAAGACACCAAACAGCTGGAGGAAAGCGGCTGAGACAAACTCTTCAGCGCAGGGGGACTTACCAACCTTCAGCAGCCACAAAACAGAACCCAGGCAGACGGGACTTGAGGAACCAGCCTGAGTCTCAAAGCCTGCCCAACATCCCTCCTGGTAACAGGAATACCTAACTGCACGCTGGCGAAGCTGTGGGGTGCTCACACAAGCGACTACTCTCAGGACTCTAAGTTCATGTTAAACTATGTTCTAAACAATCGCAACAGCAAAAGCAGGATAGAAGACCTTAGCAAAGTTAACCCACGAGTAATCAGTCACTTAAAACTGGCGCAAGTATCGTCTAGTACCCTTACCCTGTATATTCACATTGCAAGCTATACCTATATTGACACAGCCTAAAAACCTTATGTCTAACTAGTACAGCGATGTTACTTTATATTACAAGCAAGATTTAGCAAGGTTCACCTAGCATGTTAACCCATAGGTTACAGGATTAACCAGTTCACTAAATGACCAAACGATGAGAATAGCAGATTTCCTGTGTAATCAGGTTCTATAACTAACAAAAAAGTGCTATGTACAAATGCCACGATATTGTGAAATGTAAAATATGTACTACTTCATTGGCTTGGACTAGCTATTGTGGCTTGACAAGCGTGTGTGTAAAACCTAAGCACTGCAAAAATAAAGAATTAAAAAAAAAAAAAAAAAAAGACCGCGGTGTGGAAGGGCCAGCCCACAGCAAAGCACGCTAAAGACCGGTACTCACGGGGAATCTTGAACTTGATCTCCTCCTGCAGCAGCAGATCCGAGTGTCAAACTAACAGCTGTGGCTCATCGACGCGTTTCGTCCCGCCCACGGGACTTTCTCAAGATGAAGTAACAGCCACAGATCATGGTTTAAATACCAAAAAAAAAAAGGGGGGGAGTATTTGTATGCTTTAATAACTCTTTAGATATATGTGTATCTAGAAAAAAAAAAATTCAACACACCAATCAGTTGTTCTATATAAATAAACATGTAAAAAGATTAAATTAAATAAAACTATCATAAATTATAATTAGGCCACCAATAAAAAACACAAAAGAAATGTGTATACACATGAAATATATATACATACATATATGTCTGAAGGGGCAAAGATGTAACAATAGATGCCTATAGTATATATCCCATAGTACTTAAAGGGACCAACATTGATGCATGTATATAAATATTGGTCTTAAAAAGCGATATATAATCGCAAATGCTTATAATATATTATATACCCCATAGTATTTAAAGGGACCAAAATTAGGTCCGAGATTAGAATTAAATAAAAAAGAGGAATATGTATAAACTCAGTCATGAAGACCGACTGAAATAATACAAATGGATATAAATACACAAAAACATCTATACAAAAACCAAGGAAACGGTATAAAAATACAAAGATGCCAAAGAACAGACAAGCCGGATATTGGAGCCCTTAGAACAAATCTAGCTCCTCATTCAGGCCATTAGGTGTCATAGTGTTCAGCCAAAAAATCCACATGGACTCACATTTAATAAGTTCCCTCTTCCTTTTTGCCCCATCCTGGAGTGGGGGAATATGTGTAAGACCCAATAGCTAGTGATGTACCGAACTGTTCGCCGGCGAATAGTTCCCGGCGAACATAGCATGTTCGCGTCCGCCACCGCGGGCGAACACATGCGGTGTTCGGTCCGCCCCCTATTCGTCATCATTGAGTAAACTTTGACCCTGTACCTCACAGTCAGCAGACACATTACAGCCAATCAGCAGCACACCCTCCCTAGCAGACCCTCCCACCTACTGGACAGCATTCATTTTAGATTAATTCGGAAGCTGCAACCATTTTTTATTTTTTTTTCAATTTATTATTTTTTTTTTTTAGTGCATATAAATGTTACAAGTAGATACTACCCCCAGACACTCTGTGTTACTGCAGATACTCCCTCCAGACACCCTGTGTTACTGCAGATACTCCCCCCAGACACTCTGTGTTACTGCAGATACTCCCTCCAGACACTGACACAGAGCAGAATAGGGACTGTTCCCCCTACATAGGGTCACTTGGCAGATATGGATTGACACCTATCCTAAGGATCCCTGATAAACACTGACACGGAGCCCTCCATGGGTGAAGATGGATTAATTTTTTTTTGTGCTCGGGTTTTTTATTTATTTTTAAGTTCGACGGGTATGATGGCTTTTTATTTGGCCTTTTTTGGGGCTAAAAAAATGAAGATTTTAGAAGAAGAAGACGTTGAATAGTAAGTTGAATTTTACTTTACAGGGTAGTAATTTTATTCCCCCTTCACTATTTTTTAGGGTGAGGGGGGTAGGTAGGGGCTTTTTTATTTGGTTGTGTGACTAGGGGCTTGGGGACACACACTGCATACACACTATACACACACTGCACACACTATACACACACTACACACAATGTACACACACTATACACACAATATACACACACACACTGTACACACTATACACACACTGTACACACTATGCACACACACACTACACACACTGCATACACACACTACACACACTGCATACACATTGCACACTACACACACTGCACACTCTATACACACACTATACACACACTGCATACACTATACACACTATACACACACTGCATACACACTGCACACACTGCATACACTATACACACACTGCACTAACTATACACACACTGCACACACTATACACACACTGCATACACTATACACACACTGCATACACTATACACACACTGCATACACACTATACACACACTGCACACACTATACACACTATACACACACTACACACACTACACACACACACTGTACACACTATGCACACACTGCATACACTATGCACACACTATACACACACACTACATACACACACTGCACACATTATACACACACTACACACACTATACACACAATATACACACACACTGTACACACTATGCACACACTGCACACACTGTACACACTATGCACACACTGCACACACTGCATACACTATGCACACACTATACACACACACTACACTCTATACACACACTGCACACACTATACACACTATACACACACACTATACACACTCACTATACACACAATATACACACACTGTACACACTACACACACTCACTATACACACAATATACACACACTTTACACACTATACACACACTGCATAAACATACATTTAAAAAAAATTGCAGCTGTTTTTTACATTTCAAAGTTGGGGAGGGGGGTGCCAAATAAAGGATCCGCCCCGGGTGCTCCAGGTACGCCCCTGTATAGAGGGGAGCCATGTTACTCTGTATATAGAGAGGAGCCATGTTTACACTGTATATAGAGGGGAGCCATGTTACACTATATACAGTGGAAACATGGCTCCCTCTATATACAGAGTAACATGGCTCCCTCTATATACAGAGGGGAGCCATGTTTACACGGTATATAGAGGGAAGCCATGTTATTCTGTATATAGAGGGAGCCATGTTTACACGGTATATAGAGGGAAGCCATGTTACTCTGTATATAGAGAGGAGCCATGTTTACACTGTATATAGAGGGAACCATGTTTACACTGTATATAGAGGGGAGCCATGTTACTCTGTATATAGAGGGGAGCCATGTTACTCTGTATATAGAGGGAACCATGTTTACACTGTATATAGAGGGGAGCCATGTTACTCTGTATATAGAGAGGAGCCATGTTACTCTGTATATAGAGGGGAGCCATGTTACACTATATACAGTGGAAACATGGCTCCCTCTATATACAGAGTAACATGGCTCCCTCTATATACAGAGGGGAGCCATGTTTACACGGTATATAGAGGGAAGCCATGTTATTCTGTATATAGAGGGAGCCATGTTTACACGGTATATAGAGGGAAGCCATGTTACTCTGTATATAGAGAGGAGCCATGTTTACACTGTATATAGAGGGAACCATGTTTACACTGTATATAGAGGGGAGCCATGTTACTCTGTATATAGAGGGGAGCCATGTTACTCTGTATATAGAGAGGAGCCATGTTTACACTGTATATAGAGGGGAGCCATGTTACTCTGTATATAGAGGGGAGCCATGTTACTCTGTATATAGAGAGGAGCCATGTTTACACTGTATATAGAGGGGAGCCATGTTACTCTGTATATAGAGGGGAGCCATGTTACACTGTATATAGAGGGAGCCATGTTACTCTGTATATAGAGGGAGCCATGTTTACACTGTATATAGAGGGGAGCCATGTTTACACAGTATACAGAGGGAGCCATGTTACTCTGTATATAGAGGGAGCCATGTTTACTCTGTATATAGAGGACTGTTTGCGGTGCGTTAAACGGGGAGTTTGGTCTGTCACTGTGAAGCGGGCGTAACCCTTACACTACCTGATCGATACAACATCATACCTGATGTTTTAAAGCACGTTATTCCAAACAATTTAGGAATGTTAGGTGATTTATGCCCTTTATGGATTAAAACCAGACTCTGCATCAACTATGTAATTTTCCATGGGAGTTTTGCCATGGATCCCCCTCCGGCATGCCACAGTCCAGGTGTTAGTCCCCTTGAAACAACTTTTCCATCACTATTGTGGCCAGAAAGAGTCCCTGTGTGTTTTAAAATTCGCCTGTCCATTGAAGTCTATGGCGGTTCGCACGTTCGCGAACATTTGCGGAAGTTCGCGTTCGCCGTTCGCGAACCGAAAATTTCGGGTTCGCGACAACACTACCAATAGCCTAATACCAAATGGATTATTATCATGAAAAGTGGAAAAGAGCTACTGAAAATGTATTGTTATTACGGATTATAGCTGTTCTGTGTTCACGGAATCTGCATTTCAGGGGTCTTGTGGTTTGGCCCACATACTGCCGATCACATGGGCAGATTAAAAGATATACTACGAAAGGGGTATTACAAATAATATCAGATTGGACTGAGAATATCTCGGAGCTATTAAAGGGACTAAAACTCGAAATTGAATGCGAAATATAGCCACATGTCAGACATTTAGTGTGACCACAACGTTTGCTAGTAAGACCCTCTTTTGTCACTATCGTTTTTCTCTCTTTAAAGTACTGCAACTTGGAAGGGGCTAGAATATTCTTCAGGCTAGGGGCTTTCCTAAATGTAACTCTTGGTAACACTGTGAGGTACAGGGTCAAAGTTTACTCAATGATGACGAATAGGGGGTGGACTGAACATCGCATATGTTCGCCATCTGTGGCGAACGCGAACAAGCTATGTTCGCCAGGAACTATTCGCCAGCGAACCGTTCGGGACATCACTAGTCCCCAACCATTTGGTTTACAGTGAAAAGAAGTTACCAATACAGGATAAATAAGAATAGTAAAAAATATATATTTCTATATTATATATTTATTTATTAAATATGTAATATATAATTATGTAACTAAAGATTTTATTTTTTACTGCGTCTTTTTTTTCCCCTCTATTGCTCACTTCTCACTTGATCTGTGAATTAAATCAACATTTATTGGCTGTCCCCTAACCAATTTTTCCACCATCAATCATCTCTTGTTTTGGTGTCACAGACAGAATTATGAATCAATAGTCAAACGAAGCTGTTCAGTCATTGTCCGCTTCCTTCGTATTATTATTTGTCCATATGATTAATCGGAATCATACTTACAGGAACGATAGGTTGAAGTGGACCCTGCTGAAATGAGCTTACATTCTATAGGAGGTGGGGTGTAAAACACAATAGGACAGGAAATAGCAATCAAATAAGGTGGGAGTGAAGGAGAGCTGGAGGAGAGAGTAGAGTACTGCCCTTTAGGAGAGAGCAAGAGACAGGTATGTGAGGTAAAGGTTACTCTTGGAGGCCATAAGCTTTCCTAAAGAGATGGGTTTTAATGTACGTCTTAAACAATTGAAGACTAGGGGAGAGTCTGATGGCGGTAGTGTCAGGGTACCTGAAGTCTCTACCTCGGAGGAGGTTAGACTCCCCGACGTCCGTTCTCTCAGCGGGGCTGATTCATCTAATCTTCACAGCTCTCATAGTCATTCCCACGCCGGCCGCGAGAATCCCACTTCCTTTTATGACACGACGCTCAGGAGCCGACGTCATGACGGCAATCACATCCCGACCTGTCAATCTGATTCGGAACAACGAATCAGGGCTCGGCAAGGGCGGAGCCGTGATTTAGAGAACCAGGGTATAAAAGAGGGATGTGGATAATGGTTCATTGCCCTGTCGTGGTTCTAGCTTGTCTGGTCCCTCAGTGCTCTTTTGTTTATCGTTCTATCTGGTTTTGACTCGGCTTGTACTATCGTTCCTGTTTACCTCTCGTGTCCTTTGACCTCGGCTTGTCTCTCGCTTACCTGTCCTCTCGTTCCCTCGACCCCGGCTTGTCTCTGACTATTCTCTGCTTTCTCCTTACGTTAGTCCGGCCATTCTAAGGTCTGGTATACGTACATCTCTCCTGTTCGTACTCTGCGTGTTGGATCCCTGTCCCGATCCTGACATCACGACAGGGCCATGGATCCTGCAGGTACTAACGCTCAGTTTGGTTCACCTGACTCAAGGTTTGAAGCCATGGACCATAGAATGGACCAAATGGCTCTGGCGCTGCAAGCATTACTATCCCATCCGAGTAATCAAGCAGAGGAGATTCGTACTCCATCTATCCCTCTTGCTAACACAGGCCTAGAGGTACCCACGGGGGGAATTTCTTCCCGTATTACTTCCCCTTTATGGTATGGCGGTGCTCCAGATACTTGTCGCGGTTTCTTAAACCAGATAGGAATTCATTTTGAATTACAACCCTGCGCCTATCCTACTGACAGGGCGAAGGTTGGATTCATAATATCGCTACTCATTGACAAGGCTCTTAGATGGGCTAACCCTCTGTGGGAAAATGATAATCCAGTAGTCTATAACTATAATGCGTTCCTTACTACGTTTAGGAGGACTTTTGATCCTCCAGGGAGAAAGGCTAGTGCTGCTAGATCACTATTACGTCTTAGACAGCATAGCTTAACCCTTGTGGATTATGCGCTAGAGTTCAGATCCTTGGCGGCAGAGGTCAAGTGGAATGAACAAGCCTATATGGACGTATTTCTGAACGGATTGTCAGATGCGATCCTAGACGAAGTTGCCACTAGGGATCTTCCTGAAAATTTAGAGGAATTAATTTCATTTATTTCTCGTATAGATGAACGCATGAGACAGAGGCAGAACACTCGTGATTTTGGTTTTAGACCTTCCTTAAGACTAACTCCCGCATTTCAGAATTCTGAATCTACTATTCTAGCTCTCCCAGAACCTATGCAGATTGGTAACACTCACCTTTCAGAGAATGAAAGACAAAATAGAAAAAGGGAGGGTCGGTGTATGTATTGTGGAGTAGGAGGTCATCTACGCCTTAATTGCCCTAACCTTCCGGGAAACGCTCGCACCTAAGTTTCTCCAGAGGACAGGCCTTGGGTGTTTCTATTTTGTCCTCTACATATGATTACAGGGATCATAGGCTACTAGTACAGGTTTCTTTAACTTGGGAAAAGGGAGCACTTAAAGCTATGGCATTAATAGATTCCGGAGCAGCTGAAAACTTTATTGATCAAACTTTTGTCAAGAAACATGCTATCCCATCTCAGTTAAAGGAGACCCCCCTGGCCGTTGAGGCCATAGATGGTAGACCGTTGTTAGATCCAGTTATTTCTCGTGAAACTTTACCAGTTAAACTAACCATTGGTATTTTACACGAGGAGGAGATTTCTTTCATGCTTATCTCATCCCCTTCAGTTCCTATAGTTTTGGGGTATCCTTGGCTTAAAAAGCATAACCCTACTATTGATTGGGAACAAGGTGAAATAGTCTCTTGGGGTCAGGGCTGCCAGAAAGGTTGTGTACAGAAAGTCTCACCGTTGTGCCTAGTGGACACACCTAGCAACTCTAACAAGCCCACAGATTTACAGATACCTTCCCAGTATCAGGATTTAAAGGCAGTCTTTGATAAGAGGAAGGCTGATACTTTACCTCCACACAGGTCATTTGATTGTAAGATTAATCTCCTGCCTGGTACTATGCCCCCGAGGGGTAATGTATATCCTCTATCCGCTAAGGAGAACTTAGTCTTAGAGGAGTACATTCAGGAGAATCTAGACAAAGGCTTTATTAGGAGGTCCTCTTCTCCAGCCGGATCCGGTTTCTTTTTCGTAGATAAAAAAGACGGCACACTACGGCCTTGCATCGATTATCGGGGCTTGAACAAGATAACAATCAGAAATGCTTATCCGATTCCCCTGATTACTGAGCCATTTGATCGCCTGAAAGGTTCTAAGATTTTTACCAAGTTAGACCTGAGGGGAGCTTATAACTTGGTGAGAATTCAGCAGGGTGATGAATGGAAAACGGCTTTCAATACCCGGTATGGCCACTATGAGTACACGGTAATGCCCTTTGGGCTTTGCAATGCTCCTGCTGTATTCCAGGACTTGATTAATGAGGTTCTTAGGGAATTTCAACAGGAATGTGTCATAGTTTATTTGGATGATATACTAATACATTCTAAAGAGCCTGAAACTCATCACAAACAAGTCAGAAGGGTATTACATAAACTTCTACAGCATGGGTTGTACTGCAAATTGGAGAAGTGTAGCTTTGACCAATCTCAGGTTACGTTATTTCTGGAGAGGGCTTTAAGATGGACCCTGTTAAACTCCAATCTATCTTGGATTGGCCATTGCCCAAGGGACTCAAGGCCATTCAGAGATTCATCGGTTTCTCGAATTACTATAGGCGCTTCATTAAGGGATACTCGTCTATTATCTCCCCTATTACTAACATGACTAAGCAGGGTGCTGATACTAAGACATGGTCTCCAGAAGCACTTGTTGCTTTCAGTACTCTCAAGGAACAGTTTGCCTCAGCACCGATATTAGTTCATCCAGACACATCTTTGCCTTTCTTACTCGAGGTAGACGCCTCAGAGACAGGTGTAGGCGCTATTCTGTCCCAAAGGTTAAGTTTGAATAAACCACTGCATCCATGTGGTTTTTTTTCTAGGAAATTGTCTGGGCCTGAGAGCAGGTATGATATTGGTGACAGGGAACTGTTAGCGGTAATTTTGGCTTTAAAGGAGTGGAGACACTTGTTGGAAGGGACTTTACACCCGGTTACTATTTTGACGGATCACAAGAATTTGTCATATATAGGGGAAGCCAAGCGATTATCTGCCAGGCAGGCTCGTTGGTCTTTGTTCCTTACTCATTTCAACTATGTTCTCACCTATAGACCTGGTTCTAAGAATTCTAAGGCCGATGCATTGTCCCGCCAACATGAACCTTCTACTATGCCTGAAATGGTTTTTTCTTCTATAGTTCCTAAGCGTAATATTATTGCCAGCACTAGCATTAAGATTCACTCTCCGTTGCTGGAGGAGATCAAGAAGTTACAACATCTGGCACCCGGACCTATTCCGGGGGACCGTTACTTCGTGCCTCCTAAACTCCAACTGGAACTTATGCAGTGTTTTCATAACAGTAAATTTGCCAGACATCCTGGCATACGCAAGTCATGTTCTCTGATTTCTAAAGATTTCTGGTGGCCTTCATTACGTAAGGATCTTAAAGAATTCGTCGGGGCATGTGATGTCTGTATGAGGACCAAACAACCTCATACGCTTCCATGTGGACTTTTGCAACCCCTAGAAATTCCTGTGAAACCATGGTCCTGTCTGGCTATGGACTTCATCGTTGATTTACCGGTTTCTAAAAGACATACGGTTATCCTCACAGTAATTGACAGGTTTACCAAAATGGCTCATTTTGTACCTCTGCTCAAATTACCCTCTTCTCCCGAATTGGCTGAAATTTTCGCGAGGGAGATTTTTCGTTTACATGGGATTCCTTCTGAAATCGTTTCTGATAGAGGTTCCCAATTTGTTTCCCGGTTTTGGAGATCCTTCTGTTCCCAGCTTGGTATCAAATTAAATTTTTCCTCTGCCTATCATCCCCAGTCCAATGGGGCTGCCGAGCGCACCAACCAAAAGGTTGAACAGTTCTTGCGTTGTTTTGTTTCTGAACACCAGGACGATTGGGTCGGTCTGATTCCTTGGGCGGAGTTTGCGCACAACAACAGTGTTTGCGATTCTACTCGTTCTAGCCCCTTTTTCATGAATTATGGCTTTCATCCTTCCGTTCTTCCGTCGGCCTCCCCCTCCCAGGGGATACTGTCGGTTGATATTCATGTTGCCAATCTGAGAAAGTTGTGGGATCAGACTCGACAAATCCTTGTTCATAATTCCATGTTGTCCAAACAACACGCTGACAAACGCAGAAGGGTGGCTCCTGTATTCTCTCCGGGCGATAGGGTATGGTTGAGTACCAGAAACATCCGCTTGAAAGTTCCTTCCATGAAATTTGCTCCTCGTTTCATAGGTCCTTACAGGGTTCTGTCTCGGATAAATCCTGTTGCATATCGTCTGGCTCTTCCACCTGCTTTACGCATCCCGAACTCCTTTCATGTTTCTTTATTGAAGCCTTTGGTATGTAACAGATTTTCCTCCACTGTGCCGTCCCCTCGTCCTGTCCAGGTTGAGGGTCAGGAGGAGTATGAGATCAATTCCATTCTCAATTCTCGGATTTCTCGGGGGAAGGTGCAATATCTTGTGGACTGGAAAGGATATGGTCCTGAAGAGAGGTCTTGGGTGGCCCAGGAGGATGTGCATGCTCCTCGCCTTCTCAGGGCTTTTCATGCTCGCTTTCCGTCTCGCCCCGGTTCCTTCCGCCCGGTGGGCGTTTCTGAAGGGGGGGGTACTGTCAGGGTACCTGAAGTCTCTACCTCGGAGGAGGTTAGACTCCCCGACGTCCGTTCTCTCAGCGGGGCTGATTCATCTAATCTTCACAGCTCTCATAGTCATTCCCACGCCGGCCGCGAGAATCCCACTTCCTTTTATGACACGACGCTCAGGAGCCGACGTCATGACGGCAATCACATCCCGACCTGTCAATCTTGTTCGGAACAACGAATCAGGGCTCGGCAAGGGCGGAGCCGTGATTTAGAGAACCAGGGTATAAAAGAGGGATGTGGATAATGGTTCATTGCCCTGTCGTGGTTCTAGCTTGTCTGGTCCCTCAGTGCTCTTTTGTTTATCGTTCTATCTGGTTTTGACTCGGCTTGTACTATCGTTCCTGTTTACCTCTCGTGTCCTTTGACCTCGGCTTGTCTCTCGCTTACCTGTCCTCTCGTTCCCTCGACCCCGGCTTGTCTCTGACTATTCTCTGCTTTCTCCTTACGTTAGTCCGGCCATTCTAAGGTCTGGTATACGTACATCTCTCCTGTTTGTACTCTGCGTGTTGGATCCCTGTCCCGATCCTGACAGGTAGGCAGGCTATTACATAGGAAGGGAGCCCTGCAAGTGTGAGTTGGCCGAATCGTCATGGGCAAAGTGGAGAGGCCGAGAAGGGGCATATCTATGGATCAGTGAAGAAATATAAGAGGGGCTAGAATTGTTCAGTGCTTTATAGGTATGGGTTAGTATTTTGAATTGATTCCTATAGGATACAGGAAGCCAATGTAAGGACTGACAGAAGGGTGAGTTGTGAGAGAAACGACTAGAGAGGAAAATCAGTCTGGCAGCAGCGTTCATTATGGACTGTAGTGGGGTAATACGGCTTTTGGGAAGACCAATCAGGAGAGGGTTACAATAATCCATGAGGGAACTTACTAGAGCATTGACAAGCTCCTTGGTAGTATCTAGTGTAAGAAAGGGGGGATGCAGGCTATGTTTTTAAGATGGAATCTACAGGGTTTGGCAACATACTGGATGTGAGGCTCAAAGGTGAGGCCACAATCAAGTATAACGCCAAGACAGCGCGCTCGCAAGGATGGACTTATGTGGGTACCACTAACATGAAGGGAGAGCGAAAGAGGTGGATCAGTATTAGAAGGAGGAAAGACAAGGAGCTCAGTTTTAGAGAGATTGAGTTTCAGAAAGCAGGAGGACATCCAGTCAAAGATGGAAGAAAGGCAAGCAGTGACACGTTGCAGGACGGCAGGAGAGAGGTCCGGGGAGGAGATATATATCTGGGTGTCATCAGCGTACAGGTGGTGTTGGAATCCAAATGGGGTAATAAGTTTGCCAAGAGAGGCAGTATAAAGAGAATATAGAAGGGGACCAAGGACACGAAGAAAGTCTAATAGCAAATGTGCTACTTTGCCAAGTAAGCAGAATTAAGCACAATTTTGAAGCAAAGTAATGGACAAATATTTCCACAGATTTTGCACGGAAAGTTTATGGATTTTGAGTGAAAAACTGAATTGTGCTGTAAATTGTTGCTTCATTGAAACAAGCAAGATAAAACTGAATTAAGTATGCTGTCTCTGGGGCTTTCCAACGCCGTAAAATGTCTGATTGTAGGTTCACAGAGAGCCTTCTATTTTCTTTGTACTAGTCTTTCTAATTATTAATTTTTTTACTAATTATTATTATTATTATTATTAATATTGTATGCATTGTACAGCCCTAGGGAAACTGATGGGGCTTTATAAATAAAAGTAATAATAATCATAATAATATATATGACACATTCTACATGTGAAACATAACACACAAACAAGGTATATCTCCAGTGATCACAGCTGGAATTATTCTCCTTATACCCCCTGAAGGTAATACATTTATAAAAGTAATACTGATGAAGTATGGGGAAAGGAAGGTAAAGAGGTGATTATAGCAGCAAATACATAAATGCATAGCTACGCCAATAATTTATAATATTATTCAGCATCGCCATCCTTGGTAACAATGTATAACAATGTGACTGACCCCTATATAAACAGAGAAGCACGTTAATTGGTCATTGATAGCATGACAGAAGGTATCATCATATAGCACAGCCAGGGGGACCTAGAGAAGACTGTCATTGTGCATGGTGCAGTGAATACTGTGACACCTTTTGCTTGACTTAAGCACCTCTGAGTAATCGTCAACAACGGCGTTCTATTAACCTCCTGCTTGAAGGACACACCACACTGTCATTGACATTAGTGGGAGGTGTGAATGTATTATTGAAACGTGTTTGCTAGAAGTGCACACAAGGCAACGTCTATGTTGGTTGGTCAGCTCCTAATAACCTGAAAGTGTTGCGAACATCAGCAAAATGGTGTATTCATGGTATTTATTTTTATATCAAGACTCACATAAATTAAGTGATTCAGTTCAGTCAATCTGTTAAGTTACAAGCCATACCCTCCTCCATCCCTCAAAGGGTTTGAGTCCAATTATATTTCTGCCAGACTAACGTTGAGCCAGAGTAACATTGAGCCAAAAAAAGGCAAATGGATAATTGTTCTGTCTCCTGGTTCGTAGAAGAGTTTTGCAGGTTAGCGCCAGAAAGAGGCCGTAAAGTCAGCAAACAAGGGCCTTCAAAAGACAGTGTAGTTTCTTGTCTCTGGGGTGCCTGCTGGGATTGATGTGTGTAGCCAGAAAAGAAATAGGTTTACCACAGGAGTACATAGACCTGACTCAGTAAACCAAGCTCTATTTATGTGAGATGGAGTTAAATGCAATGTATAAGCTTAGTTACTGTACCAGTAGGATCGAAACAATGTTCTTTTTTGAGTGTTTAGTGGAATCGCAAGATTGTCACACTGTAAGTTAAACCTGACACACATCAGTAACATTCCGTGTTGATCACATCCAGCTGACATCGTTCCTCATACTAATCATTTTCTCTCGTTATCATTTTAATAAGGAGTTCTTCAATGCCCCATGTGATCTCCCTTCTCCTTGTACACCTTTACCTTTAGTCATCTGCAGAACTTTTAGCATTTTTTGAACATGCAACCTTATTTAAACGCTATGGTTGTGAGCTATCAAACTCTATAAAACAAATAAAAAAGGTGCGCTTATGCCTTTAAATTTAAAGTGCTACAAAGTGAAAGTGTCTGTGCACTTGTGCATACAAATATTCTTTATACAATAAAAAATGTGTTATTGTGCAAAAAATCTTTCAAAGACACTTAAGAAATATGAGTCTCACTCTATTTTTCTCAAAGGTGTGTAGGAACATGAAAAATAAAATATAAACATAGCATAATACTGTATGGCAAAGAACCAAAGAAATACAATAAAAATGGAATCAAACTCACAAGAAGAGAGCAGTAACAAGTCTGCTCTCACTTTTCTGGCTTATGTTCGCAATGGGACTAAATACAGTCAAAGATCTGAGTGCGGCAGCTTGAATTAAGAAAGTGCTTTATTCCAATACAATACAAAATTCACAATGCGTTTGAGCGTATGGTCCTCTTTATCCACAGACATTCAAACCCTTTACTGCATCAAAGTTCCGAAAAAACGTGGCTACTATTAGCGGTTTTCTGTGGGAATAGGTGCTCGCAGGGAGTTCTTCCGGGAGGTGGAACTACATTCTTCCGCGTATTGACGTAATGACGTCGGACGTGATGACGCGTTTCGCCTTGGACGGCTTCCTCAGATCACTGTCAAACTCTATAGCCAGTTCCTGAACGACTAGTCGAGGAACAGACCATTGGATGGCTAACAAAGTCCCCAGCTGACCAAACTTAGTAACAAGTCTGTCTGTGCTGCAGTATGTATAAGCACAGCTAAATAATATGGGTGGCAGGGTAACCCAGGTGGTTCAGTTGCATCTATGCTTGAATCCTGGTTCTCTTAGCCAGGGCAACATCAGTCAGAACTAAACAGTGACTTGAAATTTATTTTTTAAAAATGTTAACGATTCAGGCAAAAATAGCTGCTGGAGGAATTATTTATCTTGGCTGTAGTCCAGTAACAGTTTGGCTGATTTAACATGGATTTTGCAATTTAATTTTCAGTCCGTGTTTTAGTAAGTAAACCTCATAATTATGATTCACTCTGATTAGTGTTTCTAAGAGATCTGGCACATGGGCTCTAGGTATGCCCCATAACACAGGTGTCCATGTAGGTTCAATGCCAAATCCAAACTCCAGGCAGAGGTCAGCTCAGGCTGTGTTGCAAATGATATAGGCTCTCTCTTTAATGACGCAAGTGAACAAAACAAAACAAAACAAAACAAAAAGGAACAAAAAACTTTTTTGACACCTGAGTGGGCGCTAACTGAAAGGCAAGCTTTGGTCTCTTCTCAGTTTTTTCAAAATTCAAATGTCAAAGCTTAATATAGGCAAGCTGTGTGTATGTGACTATAGCTGAGCCTGAGAAAGTTTTGAAGCCAGTACTTTTTGCACACGTTTTACAATGCAGTTTTCAATTTTCTAATCCTCAATGTTTAGTTAATAAACCCTTAAATAAACATTCCAAGAGCCATAACCACTACATCTTGCTGTAATGGTTACGATGCCAGCAGAGCCGGGTGCCCTCCGAGAGTAAGCTGTCAAAAACTTTAAGAACCGTTTGCCAACTTACCTCTTTACCGTTGGGCGTTTACAGCTGCGAAGAAGTTACTGCCACTGAGCTAAGTCCAGCCGAGCCGGGCCGCGTTCATTGGCTGAGAATGCTCGGCTGACCGTTCCAGCCAATCAGCATGGCTCCGCATGGCCAAGATTAGATTGCAGATTTACATGCTAGTTTTTTTAAACAGAATGGAATCGATTCTTTTTTTATGATTTGACAATTTTTATTACCGTATATACTCGAGTATAAGCCGACCCGAATATAAGCCAAGGTCCCTAATTTTACCCCAAAAACTGGGAAAACGTATTGACTCGAGTATAAGACTAGGGTGGGAAATGCAGCAGCTACTGGTAAATTTCTAAATAAAATTAGATCCTAAAAAAATTATATTAATTGAATATTTATTTACAGTGTGTGTATATAATGAATGCAGTGTGTGCGTATGAATGCAGTGTGTGTGTATGAGTGCAGTGTGTGTATGAGTGCAGTGCGTGTGTATGAGTGCAGTGTGAGTGCAGTGTGTGTGTGTATGAGTGCAGTGTGTGTGTATGAGTGCAGTGTGTGTGTGTATGAGTGCAGTGTGTGTATGAGTGCAGTGTGTGTATGAGTGCAGTGTGTGTATGAGTGCAATGTGTGTGTATGAGTGCAGTGTGTGTATGAATGCAGTGTGTGTGTATGAGTGCAGTGTGTGTATGAGTGCAGTGTGTGTGTATGAGTGCAGTGTGTGTGTATGAGTGCAGTGTGTGTGTATGAATGCAGTGTGTGTGTATGAATGCAGTGTGTGTGTGTGTGTGTGTGTGTGTGTGCAGTGTGTGTATGAGTGCAGTGTGTGTATATGAATGAAGTGTGAGTGTGTGTAATGCAGTGTGTGTTTGTGTATGTGTTGGTGGGGGGTGGGCATTTTGATTATTGTTATTTTTAATTATTATTTTAATAATTTTTTTGTTATATTATTATTTATTTTATTAATTATAATTTTAATGTTTTTTGTTATATTGTTATTTTTTTTAATTATTATTATTTTTAATATTTTATTATTATGTATTTATTTTTTTCGTCCCCCCCCCCTCCCTGCTTGATACAGGCAGGGAGGGGGGCTCTCACTCCCTGGTGGACCAGTGGATGGGCACTGTGTAGGAGGGGGGCTGGCAGAGAGTTTACTTACCTCTCCTGCAGCTCCTGTCAGCTCCCTCCTCCTCCACGCCGGTCCGTGCAGCTCCCTCTGTCAGCTCACAGTGTAAGTCTCGCAGGCGCACTATGACCCCGCGGCTCTCGCGAGACTTACACTGGGAGCTGACGGAGGTGCCGAACGGACCGGCGCGGAGGAGGAGGGAGCTGACAGGAGCTGCAGGAGAGGTAAGTAAATGCACACAGCCCCATTGTCTGTATTATGGCAATGTAAATTGCCATAATACAGACATTGACTCGAGTATAAGCTGAGTTGGGGTTTTTCAGCACAAAAAATGTGCTGAAAAACTCGGGTTATGCTCGAGTATATACGGTAAATGTTGGTGCATTGTACAAACAGAGCAATATACCGTAGAAACCTATCGCAAAAAAAAACAAAACAAAAAAACGACATAATCAAACTTAATTGTGGGTAATTATAAAGGATGTGGGGGAATAGGGTACAGTAATAACTTGTTAAAATACAATACGTATAGAATTCTTCTTTTTTCCATTTACAGCAGGTATTGTAGTTGGAGACTGTATTATAAGGAATGCATCCCATACCTCACAAGCTTGGCAAGACATGAACTAAAATTGGACATACGTTGACAAGTACAGTTCAAGGAAATTAGTTGGATCAGATCTTGATCCTGTCTGTGGCATACCCGTAGAAGCCCAGTTTCATGCTATAAGAATATTAGTTGCTATTAATATGTGGAATATAAGTGTGAGGAAAGATAGTGTGAGATAGTCGGGCTAGTACTACTAGGTACTATCTTAAAATTATTTTCCAGAGAGGTTCTAGTTGAGTGGTACAGGATGTAAGACCTCTATGATCTCTATGCCAAGCAAACCCCAGAGGTCATGATGACACATCCCTATGCATACAATAGTAAGAAACAGAAGTATTTATTTAATTAGGATTTTTAAAATTGTCAAAAAAAAATGTCTTGGACTAACTCTGGGGGACTGAAGACACTTATTGTGTTGGTATAGCAGAGGGTTTTACTAATTAAATATTAGCAATAACTCTTCCCCTCTCAATACACTTATAATAAGTGCTTTTTGTTTATATAAACAATATGTTAGGAATAGCTGAATAACTGCAACTTAGAGATTAATGAGATAATTCCGTAAATCCATTTTGTCGTTTATAAAAAAATAAATCAAAGTCTAAAAATGAAGTAGTGCTGGTACACAAACATCTGTTTCAACAAAAACCTTAGCAAACCTCTGTATGAGGCATGAAACAAACCGATTCAATTTTCAATACGTGAATGTTTTCATAAGAAAAATGAAAGTGAATGTGAATCTCTCTTACCTACATCAGAGAAACGCAAGACTCCAGTTTGCATTGTGCTGACTCATTTTGAATTGTCTACTTGTCCAAAAATCCTTTATAGGCTTACTCTGTTTTCCAGCCCATCAACCTAAAAAAACATTCTCCACCCCTCTTTATGAGCTTAATAACTTTACAAAAAAAAGTATTTTCAAGTATCTGGTAATTTTAATCTGTCATCAGGCTTTTAAAATTACTGTAACCCGGCGTTGACAGCAGTGCAAGGGTTTCAAAGAGATACTTTCTTATTTAACCTCAAGCAAGGGGTTTGTAGGTTGAAGGATTAAACTTAAACAATATGCTGACAGTTGTATCTTGGTGGTAAGAACGTAGGAAAGTAAATCTTTAACAATTAGAGCATAACATGATGAATTTCTGAAAAAAATATTAAAATGTTCACCGCTGCCGTAACATCTTAAAAGAATACTTCAAACGCCTGAACAACTCATTGTTTAAGGTTATGGTGCAAGAAGCAAAAAACAACAAAGTGGAACCCACATCCAATAAGCATACAACGTATGTATACAACCTGGAATTTAGACCAGAGTAGAAATATTCTATATACAATAGAAGTATAATCTATATTATATTATTATTATTAGATTATTATCTATAATCTATTAGATAATTATCTATAATCTATTAGATTATTATCTATAATCTATATTATATTATTAAGTAGAATCTAGAAAAACAAAATAGATAGATCATAGCATAACACTGTGATTTATAATAAGTGAATAGGTGGTAGTGATATCAAACTCACAAACAAAGGCGAAAATCGGGCCTCTCACCCCCTTGGGGTATATGAAGTATGAACCTTGATAGTAGCTTCAAATGCACAGTTCAAGTAGGTTTATGTCTTTAAAGAAATGGGTAAAAAAAAGCCATACATGGTGAAGTATGTAATAAAATACAAAAGAGATTTATTGGATACACTTACAAACAGAAGGAAGTTCTGAGCATATCTCCACTCTCTGTGGAACTCCAAAGCAGCATGGAACGAACAGCACAATTCCAAATAGGAGTAACAAGACCAGAAGAGATCAAAACACAATAAAATTAAAATAAAATAAATCAAGAACAATATGAGTCCATATATATATGGTGCAAGAAGGTCCCATTGACACTTTCTTCTATACATAGTCCCTTATAACTGGAGCAGTTGACAAATGTCTGGTGGTAGATTGGGGCAGGCAGAGTATATTTTAAACCTCATTTTTGTATTTCATGTATTGTGCATACCTGTGATTGCAAACAGATAGAGAGTGGTATAGAGGGCAACAGGTTGTAAGCAGATGGGGGCAAAGTTCTAGTGATGATATAGGGACATAGACTGGAAAGGAAAAGGGGCACTAAGGAGGAGTTTTGGTAAAGAGGAGAATAGACCGAAGAGACTGAAGTAAGATTAGGATGTTGAAAACTGGGAAGCGCAATTCTTGACAATTCTCCTTTCGTTGGATCCCTGTAGGAATCAATTCTATCCTATTTAGTTCTCTGTGACTCCCACAGACACTGGCTTTGTGTGATAACCCCTTGATTTATAGCCTGAGATATCGTTTCTGTTTCAAATGTTGGCCAGAAGAAGATGTTCCATGCCCAAATAATGCAAGATTGTTCCCTGATATGCACTGGACGAAATCCAAAATCGAATATAAAATCTGTGAGTTGGCACGGAGCCAGGCACGTTACCTAAAAATACATGAATTCATAAAAATATTTTGAAATAATAAATATAATTTTGTAGAAGACATACAACGACCTGCTGATAAAATATTTCTGTTGTATGTATGTGTATAACTCGTTTGAGCCAACTCTTTATTTTTATTTATTTTATTTGTTTTATTTTGCACCAATTAGAAAGTTACCAAGTTACCAAGATCTAAAAAAAAATGCGATACGAGCAGCTAATCAAGGAGTAACTTTCGGTGTCTTGCGAAATATTACATTTTAAGTTCATTACACTAGTAATACAATAATAGAAGTGTTCTAAAAGTTAGTTGAACACACAGCAGACAGACATTCACGCACACTCTTCTGGTTAATGTAATGTTATTTTGTTGATGACAGGCCCATTACAACGAATTCAGTTTTTGTTTTCATCAGCGTTTGGACTGGGCAAACGCATCACATACTGTGTCAAGACAAACTCTGGCATTATCACACTGCATCTTATGTAATTAGCTGAAGGCGAGGTACTTTAGGGTAAATCCTTCAAATACTATAGCCTGGTTTCTGGAGCTTTTTCTGTGTTCTGTTTACACGGTACATTCTTCAATCAGATGAAAGAATGGGAAAAGCTTACGAGATAACGCCTGCAGTCTTCGGGGGAACAGAAAGCTTGTGTCATCAGCCTCTCAAAGCGCAAGGGGTGCTGACGTTCCTGGAATCCTATTGTGGCCGGGATAAGATATACAAAACGCATTAAATGTCCTTTGAGCTTTATTTGTGATGACTAAACATTATAGAAATTTCTGGAGGGTAGAGAATTTTGAAAGTTGGCCAGATGTCTAAAGACTAAAGATTAGTGTTCTCTTTTTCTTTTATTCTATAATAATGGTAATAGCGATAATAATGACAAGCGTAATAATAATGATATAGAACCATGGGAAAATAATGTTCTATTATAGTTTACATAAGGCGATAAATGTCTTGTGTTTTCCTTTTTTTAAAGCATGTGCAGATTCAATGCTATTTGCTGAAGGTCTGAAGACCCAGTCTAGGAGAGACGAGCCACGGTATTTATAATGTTTACACGGAAGTCTTGCATGACTACATATTTTATGTTTAGGGTCATTCACTAAAGTGAGATTTGTCTGGAATGTAAAGTGAATTCAGTGTGAATTTAAAATCGAAGGTAAAAAATAGCTGATATTGAGAAACTCTCCAAGTCAGTAGATATTCTGCTTTGACTACTTATCTCCCATATTTAATAAATATAAACTTGTATCTGCAAAATAAAATTAAATGTAGACATCCCAACTGCTCCATTCTAGAACTGAGCTCCTCCAGGCTCCCTGTCAATCACTGTTATAAGTTCTGCCCATTGCGCAAGCATAGACAGGGCATCAACAGAGAAGCAGAAACAATCATCTGTTTCTCCTACTCCAATACAATGTGTTCCCTGGCTGTAATTCCGGCTAGATTCACTTAGATTGTGATGTCACTTGCTAAACCTTAAAAGGACCACTATAGTCACCCAGACCTCTTCAGCTTTCAGAGAAACTGCTATGTTTACATTGCAGGGTTAATCCAACCTCTAGTGGCTGTCTTCCTGACAGCCACTAGTGACAGCCGCTAGAGGCGCTTCCCCGACGCTCAATGTGAAAATCGCATTGAGCACGCAGAACGTCAATAGGAAAGCATTGAGAAATGCTTTACTATGGGTGTTTTTAATGCGTGCGTGGCTCTGTAATCATATAGTAATGGGTTACTTATAAAAGGACCAAACACTGCACACCTACACTGATCAGTCACAGAATTAAAACCACCTGTCTAATATTGTGTAGATCCCCCTTGTGCTGCCAAAATAGCTCTGATGTGTTGAGGCATGGACTCCACGAGACCTCTTAACATGTGCTGTAGTATCTGGCACCAAGACATTAGAACCAGATCCGTTAAGTCCTGTAAGTTGCAAGGTGGGGCCTCCATGAATTGGATTTGTTGTTCTAGCACATCACACAGATCCTGAATAAGATTGAGATCTGGGAATTTGGAACCAAGGCAACATCTTGAACTCTTTGTCATGTTCCTCAAACCATTCCTGAACAATGTATGCAGTATCCTGCTGAAAAAGGCCACTGCTATTAGGAAAAAGCATTGCCATGAAGGGGTGTACGTGGTCTGCAACAATCTCTAGTTAGGTGGTACGTGTCAAAGTAACATCAACATGAATGCCAGGATCCAAGGTGTCCCAGCAGAACATTGTCCAGAGCATAACACTGCCTCTGCAGGCATGCCTTCATCCCGTAGTGCATCCTGCTGCTATCTCTTCATCAGGTAGATGCATCAGACCTGTTTTGTCAGCACAAGGGGGACCTACATGATATTTTGGCAGGTGGTTTGAATGTTGTGACTGATCAATCTTTATCTCTAGCCATGTAAATCCATATGTATACACATGCATACCTACCAACATTGAGAGGTATGGGATTGGGACAGAGTGGGGGATTTAACAGTGACGTATCACTGGTGACAGTTCCCATAATTGGTGCACCCAACTGGAATTGAGGCAGTCCTCTCTCATGCAGGGGCATGGCAATCTGGTGTCAAGCATTCCAGACTGACAGAGATCCTCCTGGCTGGTCCCTATTCAATAGACTATGCACAGAGCACTGCTGAAGTTCTCTCTGCATGGTCATAGTGTCCCACCAGAAAGCACGAGCCACTCTAATGGTGCACTCAAGATGTGCTGCCTGGGGAAAATTCCCGATGTCCTTGGATGTAGGACACTGTAACGAGTATATACCCCTACACGCAGGATCCAGCCCTAACAGATGACAGTACAGAGGAGAGATACGTCTACCGGACCTTAGAGTGGCCGGACTCGACGTAATAGGATAAGACAGAGTCAGGAACGATCCGAGGTCAAGGGCACAAAGAGACAGCGTAAACGAAAACTAGCCGGGGACTGGTACACAGGAATCAGCAAGCCGGCAAACAGTACAGAATAGGATAAAGCGAAAACGAAGTCAGAATACAAAGCCAAGGTCAAATACGGAGAAACACAACTGAACACAACAAGCACTAAAGGGAACTGTAGCAGAAACCACGATAGGGCAAGGAACTAAGGGAAAAGGGTAAGTATAAGTAGCCTTCAAACTAATGTGATTGGCTCCTGTCACTTCCACTCCCCCAACAGGTAAGTGTATGGGGTGATTGGCATGACAGGAGCCAATGGGAGCCTTTTTGCAATTTAGGCTCCCACTGTCTCTTTAAGAGCGCGCCCGAGATTCGCGGCGCGCTCTTAGCTGCAGGCGGGACACGTGACCGCTTCTCGCGATCACTGCCCGCCTTCCTGTCAGAACAGTCGGACGAGCCGCGCGCGGCTCGTGCAGCCGCAGGACCGCGCGCGGCTTGAAGAGAGGACCGCGTCCGGCCCCCGGATAAGGTAAGTACCGCTACAGTACCCCCCCCTGAGGACACGCCCTCCGGGCGGGCAGGACCAGGCCTGGCAGGAAAACGCGAATGGAAAGAACGTACAAGGCGGGGAGCATGAACAGCATCCGCAGAAATCCAACTGCGCTCCTCAGGCCCATAACCCTTCCAATGTACCAAGTACTGAAGCCGACCCCTAAGAAAACGAGAGTCAATAACAGCAGATACTTCGAACTCCTCATGACCCTCCACAGAGACAGGAGGGGGAGGGGGAGTATGCCGGGTATAGCGGTTGTGTACGTAAGGCTTCAACAAAGAGGTGTGAAATACATTGGGTATACGCAGATTCTTAGGCAGACCCAAGGCATAAGAAACGGGATTAACCTTATGTATAATGCGATAAGGACCAATGAAGCGGGGAGCCAATTTCATAGAAGGCACCCGGAGGCGAATATTCCGTGTGGAAAGCAAAACCCTGTCCCCCACAACATAGGAAGGAGCCGCTCTGCGATGCTTGTCAGCCTGAGCCTTCTGGCGGGCAGCAGAGTCCACCAAAGAACGCTGAACCTGCTCCCAAGTATTACGCAAACCAGCCAAATGCTCATCCAGAACTGGCATGCCCTGAGAGGAGAATGCAGCCGGAAGAACAACGGGATGCTGGCCATAGACAACGTAAAAAGGGCTTTTGCCGGAAGAATCATGAGTGGCGTTATTCCGAGCAAATTCAGCCCAAGGAAGCAGGTCAGACCAATTGTCCTGATGGTGAGACACAAAACAACGGAGGTACTGCTCTAGAGACTGGTTGGCACGTTCAGCAGCTCCATTAGACTGGGGATGGTAAGCGGAAGAAAATGAGAGGGAAATACCCATCTCCGAACAAAAGGCTTTCCAGAACCTGGAAATAAATTGGCTACCCCTATCGGATACAATAGATAAGGGAATACCATGTAATCGAAACACTTCTCTAGCGAAGATAAGAGCCAATTCCTTGGAAGTGGGCAACTTGCGAAGAGACACAAAGTGAGCCATTTTGGAAAACCGATCTACTATCATTAGGATGACTGTGTTACCATTCGAAGGGGGTAATTCAACAATAAAATCCATTGATAGATTAGACCAAGGTCTCTCGGGAACGGGCAACGGATGCAACAGCCCACAAGGAACTCTACGAGAGGTTTTCATACATGCACAAGTAGTACAAGCACTTATATAGTCAGTAACATCCTTACGTAAGGTATCCCACCAGAAATACCGAGAAACGGCTGACACTGTTTTGGAAATACCAGGATGTCCAGCAGTCTTAGTATCGTGATAAAGTGACAGAATATCCCGTCTCTCGGGAATGTCAAGAACAATTTATCATTAGGCCTCTCGCTGGGTGCCATGCCTTGTTTCGCTTGTATGGCCTGCAAGAGGGACGAGGAAATAGACAATATAGTAGTTGCTATTATCCTGTCTGGGGGAATGACAGGAGTGACATCAATCTCCTGTTTGTCAATAGTCTCGAATTGTCTGGACAGAGCGTCCGCTTTAGTGTTCCGGTCACCTGGCCTATAGGTGATTATATAATTAAAATGAGACAAGAACAGTGACCACCTAGCCTGCCTTGAAGACAATCTTTTAGCTTCGCTAAGGTAGGATAGGTTCTTATGATCTGTAAATATGAGAATAGGATCCTTAGTTCCTTCTAGCAAATGTCTCCATTCTTTGAGTGCTAAAATGATAGCAAGGAGTTCGCGATTACCCACATCATAATTCCTCTCTGCCTTGGACATTTGTTTAGAAAAGAAGCCACAAGGATGCAATGGCTTGTCAGGAGACTCTCTTTGGGATAAGACAGCACCTACCCCTATATCGGAAGCATCAACCTCAAGTATATATGGCAATGAGGGGACAGGATGCTGTAAAATAGGGGCAGAGGCGAACGTAGTCTTAAGAAAGTCAAAAGCCTGAAGTGCCTCAGTAGACCAGACACGTGTATTGCCATCCTTTTTAGTCATACGAGTTATAGGCGCTACTATAGACGAAAAACCTTTGATAAAACGTCTATAATAATTAGAGAACCCCAGAAAACGCTGGATGGCTTTCAGACCTTGCGGCAGAGGCCATTCTATGACTGCAGCGAGCTTCTGGGGATCCATCCGAAAACCCTCGGCGGAAATCAAATACCCTAAAAACTGGACCTCGGACTGGTCGAATAGACATTTTTCTAATTTGCAATAAAGACCATTAGCAAGAAGGGTCTTCAGAACTGTTGTAACATGTCTGTGATGAGCGTGAATGTCTGTAGAATATATTAAAATGTCATCCAAGTACACAATAACAAATGAGTGAATAAAATCCCTTAAGACATCATTAATAAATTCTTGGAACACTGCTGGGGCATTGCAAAGCCCAAATGGCATGACGGTATACTCATAATGACCTGACCGAGTGTTAAAGGCTGTCTTCCATTCGTGGTCCTTTTTAATACGTATCAAATTGTATGCTCCTCTAAGATCTAATTTGGTGAATACCGTAGCATGTTTGAGCCTGTCAAACAATTCTGTTATTAGAGGTATAGGGTAAGCATTTTTGATGGTGATCTTGTTAAGACCTCTATAATCAATGCAAGGTCTTAAATCACCTTCTTTCTTTGATACAAAGAAGAACCCCGCTCCAGCCGGAGAAGAGGATCTTCTAATAAATCCCTTGTCTAATGACTCTTTAATGTACTCCTCCATGACACGGTTTTCTTGAACCGATAGGGGGTACACCCTGCCCTTAGGAGGTATAGTACCAGGCAACAAATCAATAGCACAATCGTAGGGTCTGTGAGGCGGTAATTTGTCAGCCTCTCTTTTATCAAAGACAGTCTTTAAAGTTAAATACTGAGAGGGTATAGTCGTAGATAAAGGAGGAACAGTAGGAACGTTAATAGAATTCACAGGCGTGACTTCAATAGTACATGACTCATGGCAGGCTTCACTCCATGATTTTATCTGCCCTGTCTCCCAGTCAAAAATGGGATTGTGGGCACGTAACCATGGATACCCTAACACCAACTGTGAAGAGGGAGAGGTGATGACCTGGAACCGAATGGTTTCATAGTGTAGAACCCCTGTGTACATGTGTAGCGGTGCAGTCTCGTGAGTAACAACAGGAGATCAATGGTCTACCATCTATGGCCTCAACGGCCAAGGGTATCTCCTTCTCTCTGATGGGAATATTGTTTCTCTTTACAAAACCAGAGTCTATAAAGTTCTCGGCTGCCCCAGAATCAACCAGGGCGTCTATGTTTTCAACTATACAACTCTCTCCCATATGTAAAGAAACAGGGAGAAGCAGTCGGTTAGGAGGCAAAGTAGGAGACTTAGAAATCACACCCAAGGCCAGTCCCCTATAAGGTCTTAGGTGCGAGAGTTTTCCGGGAGCAGAGGACACTCCTTTACCATATGGTCTCTCTTACCACAATATAGGCAGAGTCCCTCCCTTCTCCTATGTAATTTCTCAGTATCTGAGAGTTTGGCAACCCCTAATTGCATAGGTTCCTCTTCAGGTACTTTAACACTCTCCGGTATATTAACTCTGGGTTGAATAGGTGTAACAAAACGTCTATTCCTGTTCTTAGTATAGAGCCTGTCACGAATCCTATTATCTATATCGATGAGGTAGTCAATAAGGTCCTCTAAGGCAATAGGAAGCTCCTTAGCTGCTACCTCATCCAATATAGAGTCTGATAAACCTTCCATGAAGGCCGTAGTTAACCCATTATTGGTCCAATCGACCTGTGAGGCAAGGGTACGAAACTGTATAGCGTAATCAGCCACAGACCTAGAACCCTGTTTAACCCTCATTAATGCTCTAGCGGCATTCTTAGACCTTTTCATAGTATCAAAAGTTCTGCGAAAAGCTGTTAGGAAACTGTGAAAGTTATGCACCATAGGTCCATTAGCCTCCCAAATAGGGTTTGCCCATTCAAGTGCTTTGTCGGTAAGTTGGTGCATAAAGAACCCAACTTTAGACCTCTCTGTGGGAAATGAACGTGGATACATTTCAAAATGAAACTCTATTTGGTTAATGAACCCTCTGCATGTCTTAGAATCCCCTCCATACCTAGGAGGAGGCGTTAAATGTGCTGTAGCGTTAGGCATAGTCGATACTTCAGGAAGCAGGGGTGCAGGAGGGTTAGGTGCGGTTGCTGGAATGGTTCTAGCTAAGAGCGTCTGGAGAGCCTGAGCTATTTGATCCATACGGTGATCCTGCTCTACAAATCTAGCCTCATGGGTCGCCATCTGTTGAGCTAAATCTGCGGGGTCCATGGCCCTATCGTAATGTAACGAGTATATACCCCTACACGCAGGATCCAGCCCTAACAGATGACAGTACAGAGGAGAGATACGTCTACCGGACCTTAGAGTGGCCGGACTCGACGTAATAGGATAAGACAGAGTCAGGAACGATCCGAGGTCAAGGGCACAAAGAGACAGCGTAAACGAAAACTAGCCGGGGACTGGTACACAGGAATCAGCAAGCCGGCAAACAGTACAGAATAGGATAAAGCGAAAACGAAGTCAGAATACAAAGCCAAGGTCAAATACGGAGAAACACAACTGAACACAACAAGCACTAAAGGGAACTGTAGCAGAAACCACGATAGGGCAAGGAACTAAGGGAAAAGGGTAAGTATAAGTAGCCTTCAAACTAATGTGATTGGCTCCTGTCACTTCCACTCCCCCAACAGGTAAGTGTATGGGGTGATTGGCATGACAGGAGCCAATGGGAGCCTTTTTGCAATTTAGGCTCCCACTGTCTCTTTAAGAGCGCGCCCGAGATTCGCGGCGCGCTCTTAGCTGCAGGCGGGACACGTGACCGCTTCTCGCGATCACTGCCCGCCTTCCTGTCAGAACAGTCGGACGAGCCGCGCGCGGCTCGTGCAGCCGCAGGACCGCGCGCGGCTTGAAGAGAGGACCGCGTCCGGCCCCCGGATAAGGTAAGTACCGCTACAGACACCAGGGAACAAAACTGAGACTGAGGAACAGGACCTTTAAATAGAGACTCATCTCAATCTGATATAATAATGTTTTATCTAGCCAGCTGAATAGAAGTCTTGTAGACATACAATATCCAATGATTTTTGTCAACATTCTGTTAGTATGTCACAAGCAAATGCTAATATCCATCCAGTAGCACATGGCTTATTAAAAGAGGCTGGAATATATTAAAAAAAAAGGTAAAACATAATTTAGAGCTAAAATGCTAAATTCAAGTGATTTTATCATCAATAAGAACAAAAAATATTTCATAATCTCTATGGTTAAAGGAAAATAAAAAGACATTTTAGAAATTCTGTAAGCAATTTATTTCATCTTGCAGATTGATGTCTTTCTTGTTAGAATAACAAATAGATCTTCCAATGAAGAGATTGATTCATTCTTCGTCTTTTATTCATACCCGCTGTGATACCAATCCCGGGATTTTCACAGGATTTCACTCCAGTCTTAAGAAGATTTTCACCTACAAGTGGCTTTCTCTTTCTGATGAGCCCAAACAAACCCTCCGTCTTCCATGAAGATTAATTTAGATGTTCTGTTTCAGGAATCCATCCTAAAGTCATGTGACTGCCCCCAGTCCTTTTGAAAAAGTAGTATGCCTATAAAGGATAAGCCGTGTTCTTAGGCCTTTGAACAGTGCTTCATAGATGAGAGCAGAAAGCTTAATCTGTCCTGCAAACACTGTTAGTGGAGACTAGTAATCAGTCTACAAGCCCCGTCCGTCGGATGAATGTGTCAATTTACCTCTGGCAGTGAATGCATTTTCAAATTGGCAAAAGAGCCATTTCTCACAGAAGTTGGTTTACTTGTGTCCATTCCGGATTATTTTTATTTGGTTTTGCACAGATACGAGAGAAAAAGTGACTCAATCATAAGAAAAAAACAGAAATTTATAAACTTGCTAAATGGCTATGGCGTACTTATATGTTGTGAATACAATCTGTGTTGCTATTTAAAATTGTCAGAGTTTTATCATTTTATTGTTTTAACTAAATCTGTGTTTTATTTAATAGATGGGATCGTTTGCAGAAAACTGGTAATACTTTGTCACTTGAGTCTGTAGGGACAAGGTAACACTGTCTATGTATAATCCTTCATATCGGTAGAATTCCAGAGGAGTTTTGCACAAGTCAGAATGTTGGAAATCTCTTACAACATTTTCTTGTCTTGGGCCGCCCACAAGTCCTGCGTAATATTAGCCACCCCTCTTCTGAGTGTGGGCAAAGTGGCCGATACCCACTGCAACCATGTGACAGAAACCATCTTATAGTAATACTGATACAGAGAGATGCTTAATAATTGTAATATAACTAATGTAACTAATACTAGCACCTTGGTTAAAGGGCATTCTAAGCACCATAACCACATCAGCACATTCTAGAAAATTAAGTATAGCAAAGCACCCATAGGTATAGAGAGAAAGCTTTAAACAACACTATAGTGTTTGAAATACAAAAGTGTATTCCTCCATTTGGCTGTTATCTGGCTCATCAGTTCCCAAGAAGTGAAAAGGTTTAAAAACAAAAACATTTAAACACTCACCTCTCTCCACTGCCGAGGTTCCTTGCTGTTGGCTCCGTCTCTGCCTCCTCTGACGTTTGCAATGGGGGAGAGGCTAATTAAGCTCACATTAGGAGTTCCCCATAGGAAATTGCCATGTTTTACATTGCAGGGCTAAGGGCGACAGAGACAATCCACCAAACTTCAGTGACATGAAGTAGTGTGGGTGCCTATAGTGTCCCTTTAAATCACATCAGTCAAAACACCTTATATAAAAAAGAGAATCACGAATGGGAAGAAAAATATATTTACCCGTAATACACAATATGAATGAAGATAAAAAAGACTCTTCCTGATCTTCTAGACAAAATTCACAATAGACACACAATCTACAGGTGTAATAATATATAGGCTAGTACTGTATATGCAATGGTATAAATCCACTTGTATTGCACTCTCTTATTTACATTCGTGTGAGTGCAATACAAACAGATTTACAGATTTAGGACACGAGGTCATGCGTTTAGATTGGAAGAAAGAAGATTGTTTTTACTGTAAGAACAATAAGGATGTGGAATTCTCTGCCTGAAGAAGTGGTTTTATCAGAGTCCATACAGATGTTCAAACAGCTACTAGATGCATACTTGCAAAAACAGAATATTCAAGGATATAATTTGTCAATGTAGGGTAATAACTGCTTGATCCAAGGATAAATCTGACTGCCATTCTGGGGTCAAGAAGGAATTTTTTTCCTAGTTTGTTGCAAAAAACAAATGTGAGAAAGGCTGAACTTGCTGGACGCAAGTCTCTTTTCAGCTATGTAACTATGTAACATCACAGTATACACAGTAATACACTATATACAGTTGCAAGAAAAAGTATGTGAACCCTTTGGAATGATATGGATTTCTGCACAAATTGGTTATAAAATGTGATCTGATCATCATCTAAGTCACAACAATAGACAATCACAGTCTACTTAAACTAATAACACACGAAGAATGAAATGTTGCCATGTTTTTATTGAACACACCATGTAAACATTCACAGTGCAGGTGGAAAAAGTATGTGAACTCATAGACTAATGACATCTCCAAGAGCTAATTGGAGTGAGATGTCAGCCAACTGGAGTCCAATCAATGAGATGAGATTGGAAGTGTTGGCTACAGCTGCCCTGCCCTATAAAAAACACACACCAGTTCTGGGTTTGCTTTTCACAAGAAGCATTGCCTGATGTGAATGATGCCTCGCACAAAAGAGCTCTCAGAAGACCTACGATTAAGAATTGTTGACTTGCATAAAGCTGGAAAGGGTTATAAAAGTATCTCCAAAAGCCTTGCTGTTCATCAGTCCACGGTAAGACAAATTGTCTATAAATGGAGAAAGTTCAGCACTGTTGCTACTCTCCCTAGGAGTGGCCGTCCTGTAAAGATGACTGCAAGAGCACAGCGCAGACTGCTCAATGAGGTGAAGAAGAATCCTAGAGTGTCAGCTAAAGACTTACAAAAGTCACTGGCAAATGCTAACATCCCTGTTAGCGAATCTACAATACATAAAACACTAAACAAGAATGGATTTCATGGGAGGATACCACAGAGGAAGCCACTGCTGTCCAAACAAAACATTGCTGCACGTTTACAGTTTGCACAAGAGCACCTGGATGTTCCACAGCAGTACTGGCAAAATATTCTGTGGACAGTTGAAACCAAAGTTGAGTTGTTTGGAAGAAACACGAAAAAGAGGCACAGCACACCAACATCAAAACCTCTGTGAAGTATGGTTTGGGGCTGCTTCGCTGCATCAGGGCCTGGACGGATTGCTATCATTGAAGGAAAAATGAATTCCCAAGTTTATCAAGACATTTTGCAAGAGAACGTAAGGCCATCTGTCTACCAGCTGAAGCTCAACAGAAGATGGGTGTTGCAACAGGACAATGACCCAAAGCATAGAAGTAAATCAACAACAGAACGGCTTAAACAGAAGAAAATACGCCTTCTGAAGTGGCCCAGTCAGAGTCCTGATCTCAACCCGATTGAGATGCTGTGGCATGACCTGAAGAAAGCAATTAACACCAGACATCCCAAGAATATTGCTGAACTGAAACATTTCTGTAAAGAGGAATGAGTAGAGTAGTTGCGTCCCCCTAGGGGGGTGCAATTGGGTGTGTGTTGAGGGGCAACCAAAAAGCAGGGGATAACCCTCACATACATGTGTTAGTAGAAAGACATACTTGAACTGGTCAAGTGAGAAAGGGTGCCCCCTAGTGCATAACTATAAACATATGTACAATGAAGTTATAAAACATAACCTTTAATAGTGCTGTAATAAAAAACTCCAATAGGGAGTAAGAACAGGAAAACAAAAGTAAACTTAAAATGGGGGGGACAAACGTCCAGATGGGGATGAATAAACTAAAGGTATCACCTAAAGGATATATAAAGCTGGATAGAGCTGTAAATCCCCCCAACCAGTACAGTGCGTCTCATCTGAGCAATCCCAGCTGGATTTGCAAAAAAATAAATGAAATTCGATATCAAATTAAAGTAGCCATTCCTGTAAACGCTACACATAGAACCTGCTAATATAGAGAGTGCTTGCTTGTGGCAAGAATAGTACACACTTGTAACAGGAGGTAACGATAGGAAGGCTTTCATAGAGCCAGCAGCTAGTATATACACGGATACATAGTGGCAGATTGCATAGTATCCATAGTAATGCTGTCACCAGGGGACGGACAAACAGTGAGAGGGAGAAAAGGTGAGTATGTAGAAGGTCTAGTTGACAGCCCTAAGCAAAAGGCTGACTAGCAAAATAGATTGCACAAACTGACCAACGATTAAAACCCCCGTAGTCCCCTCTGCCCCCACTGCCCCCGTTCCCCTGCTAAGCTGTACAGGATCCTACTGCTGCTTAAACTAGCTTGCTGAAAAATCGAGACTCTAAACTGGTCGGTGTCTGGACAGAACTTGTCCCCCCTTTCTGCTACCTAACACGTGTTTCGGCGCTACAAAACGCGCCTTCGTCTGAGGCTTAAACAGTGGGTCACAGCATCGCGGGCTTCTTAAGTAGCCCCTTCTGTTTAGTTCATGCTGGGAGTGTGTATACCGCGATCACGCCGGGATTGGCTGATCGCGGATGAGGCCCCGCCCCTACTGACAACTCCTCCTCCTATTGGTGTACGTCTGGTGGATCGGCTGCAGTGTGTCCGTTAACCATGTGTGTGCTGGTATCGCACAACTATGGAAAAGGAGATGAGACACTTCACATTGTATCCACACATAGAGACTCCAGCTACTTAGTGGTTGTGAAATAGCAAACAGCCCTCGAGAAATGACATGACAGTCTCGGTAAAGTCCCCCATATTCAGGGGCTTTACTCAATCTGAGTCATGACACGGGCGTTTGTCCCCCCCATTTTAAGTTTACTTTTGTTTTCCTGTTCTTACTCCCTATTGGAGTTTTTTATTACAGCACTATTAAAGGTTATGTTTTATAACTTCATTGTACATATGTATATAGTTATGCACTAGGGGGCGCCCTTTCTCACTTGACCAGTTCAAGTATGTCTTTGTAAAGAGGAATGGTCAAGAATTACTCCTGACGTTGTGCACGTCTGCTCTGCAACTACAGGAAACGTTTGGTTGAAGTTATTGCTGCCAAAGGAGGTTCAACCAGTTATTAAATCCAAGGGTTCACATACTTTTTCCACCTGCACTGTGAATGTTTACATGGTGTGTTCAATAAAAACATGGCAGCATTTCATTCTTTGTGTGTTATTAGTTTAAGCAGACTGTGATTGTCTATTCTTGTGACTTAGATGAAGATCACATCACATTTTATGACCAATTTGTGCAGAAATCCATATCATTCCAAAGGGTTCACATACTTTTTCTTGCAACTGTACACTATATATTTTTACGTCTGTAGTTCCTTTAGTAAAGCTCTACAATCCATTGTTGTCTAGTCCTAAATAATATTGTGATTATTGGGGACATAGTGTAGAGGTAATTTATCAAAAAGCAATAAACTGATTGCATATACACTGATCATCCACAACATGAAAACCACCTGGCTAATATTTCCAAAATTGGAAAACTGTACTTTAAATTGTTTTTATTTTGCCTTCTTTTGGATGAACAGCAAAACCTAATGTGAGAAAGGCTGAACGTGATGTCTCTTTTCAGCTATGTAACTATAATATTGTGTAGGTCCCCATAGTGCTGCCAAAACAGCTTTGATGCATCGAGCCATGTAGTCCACAAGACCTCTGAACGTGTCCTGTGGTATCTGGCACAAAGATTTTAGCAGGAGATCCTTTAGGTTCTGCAAGTTGCGAAGTAGGGCCTCCATGGACTTGATTTGATTTTCCAGCACATCCCACAGATGCCTTATCGGATTGAGATCTGGGGAATTCGGAGGCCAAGGCAACACCTTGAACGCTTTGTAATGTTCCTCAAATTATTTCTGGATATTTTTTTAAGTGTGACAGGGTGCATTAACCTGCTGAAAGAGGCCACTGCCATCAAGGAACACCATTGCCATGAAGAGGTGTACATTGTCTGCAACAATCTCTAGGTAGGTGGTAGGTGTCAAAGTAACATCCACATGAATGCCAGGACCCAAGGTTTTCCCAGCATAGCACTACCTAATATAATATACATAATATATCATAAGCCTGCCTTCTTCCCCAGTAGTGTTGTCGCGAACCCGGAATTTTCGGTTCGCGAACGGCGAACGCGAACTTCCGCAAATGTTCGCGAACCGGCGAACCGCGCGAACCGCCATTGACTTCAATGGGCAGGCGAATTTTAAAAACAACAGGGACTCTTTCTGGCCACAATAGTGATGGAAAAGTTGTTTCAAGGGGACTAACACCTGGACTGGGGCATGCCGGAGGGGGATCCATGGCAAAACTCCCATGGAAAATTACACAGTTGATGCAGAGTCTGCTTTTAATCCATAAAGGGCAGAAATCACCTAACATTGACACCTGTCCTCAAAGCCCAGCCCTGATACACACTGACACAGAGCAGAATAGAGACTGTTCCCCCTACATAGGGTCACTTGGCAGATATGGATTGACACCTGTCCTCAAAACCCCTGATACACACTGACACAGAGCAGAATAGGGACTGTTCCTCCTACATAGGGTCACTTGGCAGATATGGATTGACACCTATCCTAATGATCCCTGATACACACTGACACAGAGCAGAATAGAGACCGTTACCCCTACATAGGGTCACTTGGCAGATATGGCGGGGTCGTGGGAGGGGGAGGATGACTTTCACCTCTTCCCCTGTTAGATTCCCGTTGTGCTGTGACATCACCCTTATACGCTGTGTAAAGCATACTATTTAATTTGATCAGCATGGCCACTTGAGTTTTTATAGTTTTCACGCTGCTTGTAGTTTATATATGGTTCACAAAAATCAAACAAACGATAAAGTAAACGTGCAAGGATTCAGAATATTCTTTCAAACCCTTACACATTGTGTGTACGCATTTTTTGTCTTAAGTTTGTGGCTTTAACCCCTTAAGGACACATGACGTGTGTGACACGTCATGATTCCCTTTTATTCCAGAAGTTTGGTCCTTAAGGGGTTAAAGAGGTTTACGTTGTTTCTATGATGTGCATAACATGTTCTTGTAAATGTTTGTTAAATTTTTCCTGGAATTGTAATTTTTCAATCTGAATAAAGATAGTCAAATCCCTGATACACACTGACACAGAGCAGAATAGGGACTGTTCCCCCTACATAGGGTCACTTGGCAGATATGGATTGACACCTATCCTAATGATCCCTGATACACACTGACACAGAGCAGAATAGAGACTGTTCCCCCTACATAGGGTCACTTGGCAGATATGGATTGACACCTGTCCTCAAAACCCCTGATACACACTGACACAGAGCAGAATAGAGACTGTTCCCCCTACATAGGGTCACTTGGCAGATATGGATTGACACCTGTCCTCAAAACCCCTGATACACACTGACACAGAGCAGAATAGAGACTGTTCCTTGTCCACAGAGACCATGATACACACTGACACAGAGCAGAATAGGGACTGTTCCCCCTACATAGGGTCACTTGGCAGATATGGATTGACACCTATCCTAATGATCCCTGACACACACTGACACAGAGCAGAATAGGGACTGTTCCTCCTACATAGGGTCACTTGGCAGATATGGATTGACACCTGTCCTCAAAACCCCTGATACACACTGACACAGAGCAGAATAGGGACTGTTCCCCCTACATAGGGTCACTTGGCAGATATGGATTGACACCTGTCCTCAAAACCCCTGATACACACTGACACAGAGCAGAATAGAGACTGTTCCCCCTACATAGGGTCACTTGGCAGATAGGGATTGACACCTATCCTAATGATCCCTGATACACACTGACACAGAGCAGAATAGAGACTGTTCCCCCTACATAGGGTCACTTGGCAGATATGGATTGACACCTATCCTAATGATCCCTGATACACACTGACACAGAGCAGAATAGAGACTGTTCCCCCTACATAGGGTCACTTGGCAGATATGGATTGACACCTGTCCTCAAAACCACTGATACACACTGACACAGAGCAGAATAGGGACTGTTCCCCCTACATAGGGTCACTTGGCAGATATGGATTGAAACCTGTCCTCAAAACCCCTGATACACACTGACACAGAGCAGAATAGGGACTGTCCCCCCTACATAGGGTCACTTGGCAGATATGGATTGACACCTATCCTAATGATCCCTGATACACACTGACACAGAGCAGAATAGAGACTGTTCCCCCTACATAGGGTCACTTGGCAGATATGGATTGACACCTGTCCTCAAAACCCCTGATACACACTGACACAGAGCAGAATAGAGACTGTTCCCTGTCCACAGAGACCATGATACACACTGACACAGAGCAGAATAGAGACTGTTCACCGTCCACAGAGACCATGATACACACTGACACAGAGCAGAATAGAGACTGTTCCCCCTACATAGGGTCACTTGGCAGATATGGATTGACACCTATCCTAATGATCCCTGATACACACTGACACAGAGCAGAATAGAGACTGTTCCCCCTACATAGGGTCACTTGGCAGATATGGATTGACACCTGTCCTCAAAACCCCTGATACACACTGACACAGAGCAGAATAGAGACTGTTCCCCCTACATAGGGTCACTTGGCAGATATGGATTGACACCTGTCCTCAAAAGCCCTGATACACACTGACACAGAGCAGAATAGGGACTGTTCCCCCTACATAGGGTCACTTGGCATATATGGATTGACACCTATCCTAATGATCCCTGACACACACTGACACAGAGCAGAATAGAGACTGTTCCCCCTACATAGGGTCACTTGGCAGATATGGATTGACACCTGTCCTCAAAACCCCTGATACACACTGACACAGAGCAGAATAGAGACTGTTCCCTGTCCACAGAGACCATGATACACACTGACACAGAGCAGAATAGAGACTGTTCACCGTCCACAGAGACCATGATACACACTGACACAGAGCAGAATAGAGACTGTTCCCCCTACATAGGGTCACTTGGCAGATATGGATTGACACCTATCCTAATGATCCCTGATACACAGTGACACAGAGCAGAATAGGGACTGTTCCTCCTACATACGGTCACTTGGCAGATATGGATTGACACCTATCCTAATGATCCCTGATACACACTGACACAGAGCAGAATAGAGACTGTTCCCCCTACATAGGGTCACTTGGCAGATATGGATTGACACCTATCCTAATGATCCCTGATACACACTGACACAGAGCAGAATAGAGACTGTTCCCCCTACATAGGGTCACTTGGCAGATATGGATTGACACCTGTCCTCAAAACCCCTGATACACACTGACACAGAGCAGAATAGGGACTGTTCCCCCTACATAGGGTCACTTGGCAGATATGGATTGACACCTATCCTAATGATCCCTGATACACACTGACACAGAGCAGAATAGAGACTGTTCCCCCTACATAGGGTCACTTGGCAGATATGGATTGACACCTGTCCTCAAAACCCCTGATACACACTGACACAGAGCAGAATAGAGACTGTTCCCCCTACATAGGGTCACTTGGCAGATATGGATTGACACCTGTCCTCAAAACCCCTGATACACACTGACACAGAGCAGAATAGGGACTGTTCCCCCTACATAGGGTCACTTGGCAGATATGGATTGACACCTATCCTAATGATCCCTGATACACAGTGACACAGAGCAGAATAGGGACTGTTCCTCCTACATAGGGTCACTTGGCAGATATGGATTGACACCTATCCTAATGATCCCTGATACACACTGACACAGAGCAGAATAGAGACTGTTCCCCCTACATAGGGTCACTTGGCAGATATGGATTGACACCTATCCTAATGATCCCTGATACACACTGACACAGAGCAGAAAAGAGACTGTTCCCCCTACATAGGGTCACTTGGCAGATATGGATTGACACCTGTCCTCAAAACCCCTGATACACACTGACACAGAGCAGAATAGGGACTGTTCCCCCTACATAGGGTCACTTGGCAGATATGGATTGACACCTATCCTAATGATCCCTGATACACAGTGACACAGAGCAGAATAGGGACTGTTCCTCCTACATAGGGTCACTTGGCAGATATGGATTGACACCTATCCTAATGATCCCTGATACACACTGACACAGAGCAGAATAGAGACTGTTCCCCCTACATAGGGTCACTTGGCAGATATGGATTGACACCTGTCCTCAAAACCCCTGATACACACTGACACAGAGCAGAATAGAGACTGTTCCCCCTACATAGGGTCACTTGGCAGATATGGATTGACACCTATCCTAATGATCCCTGATACACACTGACACAGAGCAGAATAGAGACTGTTCCCCCTACATAGGGTCACTTGGCAGATATGGATTGACAAATCCCTGACAAACAGCTACCACATGCAAGGAAGGCAGCAGGGGCGCAAATGACCCACTCCCGACGCGGGAAGGTAGTGACGACAAATAACAATACAGGACTCTTTAGAGGCCCTGTAATTGTAATCAGTCCACTTGAAATCCTTTAACTTTGATCAATTGGAGGGAAGTCTGGTGCAGAGCCACTGACCCATGCGCAGGGCCAGCCTTAGGCCTTTGGGCGCCCTGTGCAAGAAATCTTCCCGACGCGGGAAGGTAGTGACGACAAATAACAATACAGGACTCTTTAGAGGCCCTGTAATTGTAATCAGTCCACTTGCACCAGTGGGGCTAAAAATTAGGCATGTACACATTGTACACATTGGTATTGTTGCAGCCGCTGCTGTAGCAGCGGCCAGAAAAATTGATGTTTGTTTCACAGGCAGAAAGTGCCCTAAAACATGGCGGCTTGAACCCTAGTTGGTGGCGGATAAGTCACGCAAGTCAAACGTCATTCAGAGCTAAAATACAGCAGTGGACCATTTTTAGCCCAAGGCAGCTCATCTCATCAGGCCTTTTTTAAGCGAATGTATCGCCCAGTGTCAGTCCCTTCGGGATCCATCCCTCATTCATCTTAATAAAGGTGAGGTAATCTAGACTTTTTTGACCTAGGCGACTTCTCTTCTCAGTGACAATACCTCCTGCTGCACTGAAGGTCCTTTCTGACAGGACACTTGAAGCGGGGCAGGCCAGAAGTTCTATCGCAAATTGGTATAGCTCAGGCCACAGGTCAAGCCTGCACACCCAGTAGTCAAGGGGTTCATCGCTCCTCAGAGTGTCGATATCTGCAGTTAAGGCGAGGTAGTCTGCTACCTGTCGGTCGAGTCGCTCTCTGAGGGTGGATCCCGAAGGGCTGTGGCGATGCATAGGACTTAAAAAGGTCCGCATGTCCTCCATCAACAACACGTCTTTAAAGCGTCCTGTCCTTGCCGGCGTGGTCGTGGGAGGAGGAGGAGGAGGATGACTTCCACCTCTCCCCCTGTTAGATTCCCGTTGTGCTGTGACATCACCCTTATACGCTGTGTAAAGCATACTTTTTAATTTATTTTGCAAATGCTGCATCCTTTCCGACTTGTTGTAATTCGGTAACATTTCCGCCACTTTCTGCTAATACCGGGGGTCTAGTAGCGTGGACACCCAGTACAGGTCGTTCTCCTTCAGCCTTTTTATACGAGGGTCCCTCAACAGGCAGGACAGCATGAAAGACCCCATTTGCACAAGGTTGGATGCCGAGCTACTCATTTCCCGTTCCTCCTCCTCACTGATGTCATTGAAGGTATGTTCTTCCCCCCAGCCACGTACAACACCACGGGTACCAGATAGGTGACAACGAGCACCCTGGGATGCCTGTTGTGTTTGGTCTTGCTCCTCCTCCTCCTCCTCAAAGCTACAATCCTCCTCTGACTCCTCTTCCTCACAATCCTCTTCCAGCGTTGCCGCAGGTCCAGCAAGCGATGCTGATAAGGCTGTTTCTGGTGGTGATGGTGACCACAACTCTTCCTCTTCCTCTTCATGCTCATCTACAGCCTGATCCAGCACTCTTCGCAGGGCACGCTCCATGAAGAAAACAAATGGTATGATGTCGCTGATGGTGCCTTCGTTGCGACTGACTAGGTTTGTCACCTCCTCAAAAGGACGCATGAGCCTACAGGCATTGCGCATGAGCGTCCAGTAACGTGGCAAAAAAATTCCCAGCTCCCCAGAGGCTGTCCTAGCACCCCGGTCATACAAATATTCATTAACAGCTTTTTCTTGTTGGAGCAGGCGGTCGAACATTAGGAGTGTTGAATTCCAACGTGTAGGGCTGTCGCAAATCAAGCGCCTCACTGGCATGTTGTTTCGCCGCTGGATATCGGCAAAGTGAGCCATGGCCGTGTAGGAACGCCTGAAATGGCCACACACCTTCCTGGCCTGCTTCAGGACGTCCTGTAAGCCTGTGTACTTATGCACAAAGCGTTGTACGATCAGATTACACACATGTGCCATGCACGGCACATGTGTCAACTTGCCCAACTTCTATGCCGCTATCAATTTTTTTCCGTTGTCACACACCACTTTGCCGATATCCAGTTGCTGCGGAGTCAGCCACTTTTCCACCTGTGCGTTCAGGGCGGACAGGAGTGCTTGTCCGGTGTGACTCTCTGCTTTCAAGCAAGTCAAACCCAAGACGGCGTGACACTGCCGTATCCGGGATGTGGAATAGTACCTGGGGAGCTGGGGGGGTGCCGTTGATGTGGAGCAAGAAGCAGCGGCACAAGAGGACTCAGCCGAGGAGGTTATGGAAGAGGATGGAGTAGGAGGAGTAGAGGAGGTGGCAGCAGGACTGCCTGCAATTCGTGGCGGTGTCACCAACTCCTCTGCAATGCCACGCATTCCTTGCTTGTCAGCCGTCAGCAGGTTTACCCAATGCGCAAAGCCATGCTTTGCAGACCAGGTATCAGTGGTCAGATGGACCCTTGCCCCAACACTGTGTGCCAGACATGCCATGACTTCCTTTTGCACAATCGAGTACAAGTTGGGGATTGCCTTTTGTGAAAAGAAATTCCGTCCGGGTACCTTCCACTGCGGTGTCCCAATAGCTACAAATTTTTTGAACGCCTCAGACTCAACCAGATTGTATGGTAAAAGCTGGCGGGCTAATAGTTCGGACAAGCCAGCTGTCAGACGCTGGGCAAGGGGGTGACTTGGTGACATTGGCTTCTTACGCTCAAACATGTCCTTGACAGACACATGACTGTGGGCAGATGAGCGGGAACTGCTCAAGGCGGGAGACGGAGTGGCGGATGGTTGAGAGGGGGCAAGAAGGACAGCAGTGGTTGACGTGGCTGAAGATGCTGGACCAGGAGGAGGATGGCGCCTTAGAGTAGGCGTGCTGCTTGTACTCATGTGTTGATCCCATAGGCGTTTGTGATGTGAGATCATGTGCCTACGCAAAGCAGTTGTACCTAGGTGGGTGTTGGACCTCCCACGACTCAGTTTCCTTTGGCACAGGTTGCAAATGGCATCGCTGTTGTCAGAGGCAGACACACAAAAAAAATGCCACACTGCTGAGCTCTGCAATGACGGCATTCTGGTGGTGGACACAGCATGCGTTGATTGGCGTGCTGTCGGGCTGACCCCGGGTGCCGATGCATGCTGTCTGACTGTGCCACTAGCTCCTTGCGACGACCCCCCCCTGCTTCCAACTGGTCTCCTCCTCTCTGTCTCCCCATCTGAACTTTCGCCCTGTTCTTCTTCTCTTCTAGCGGGCACCCACGTGACATCCATGGACGCATCGTCATCATCAACCGCTTCGCTTGTATCTGACAACTCAGAAAAGGAAGCAGCAGCGGGTACAACATCATCATCATCACACCGTACCTCCATGTGTTTAATGTTGCGCATCACTCATTTCTTCAAACGGGTGTGTGAATAACTCCTCTGACATACCAAGTAAAGCGGCTGTGGTGCTAGTTTTGGTGGTGGCGGCAGGCGGGTGAGTGCTATCTTGAGAGGTGCCTGAAGCTAAGCTGGAGGAGGATGGTGCGTCAAGGTTCCGAGCGGAGGCTGTACAAGATTGGGTGTCCTGTGTTAGCCAGTCAACTAAGTCCTCAGAACTTTTCAAATTCAGGGTACGTGGCTTCTGAAAACTGGGCATTATTCTAGGGCAAAAGGGAATCACAGCACCACGACCACGACGGCCCCTGCGGGGTGGCCTGCCTCTGCCTGTCATTTTTTGGGGGATTTGTGGTACTATGCGTGCAAGCTACTGTGAGACCAGATATGATTGGCAATGTGCACTGGAACAGTTCTGCAGAGCACACACTGTAGGCCTGAGACACCCGCTTGAAGACAAGTAACTGCTATTCAATCTATAACAGTGAAAAACAAATTTTGTTTTTAAAAGCACGCTATAAAGACACCAGATATGATTGGCAATGTGCACTGGAACAGTGCTGCAGAGCACACACTGTAGGCCTGAGACACCCGCTTGAAGACAAGTAACTGCTATTCAATCTATAACAGTGAAAAACAAATTTTGGTTGTAAAAGCACGCTATAGAGACACAAGATATGAGTGGCAACTGTCAAAGCACGCTGGCACAGGTCTGCAGAGCACACGCTGAAGTAGGCCTGACACCAAGATGCTTGCAGACAACTAACTGATCTTCTATTACAGTGAAAAAAAATTATTTCTTTTAAATCTAAAGCTTAACCAATTGTTAAAACAGATATGAGTGGTGGCACTGGGCAAATAGGCACAGTATCCAATGTGAACCTCACACAGAAGCTGGCAGGCAGGCAACTGCTCTTCTATTACAGTGGAAACAAAATTTTGGTTGTAAAAGCACGCTATAGAGACACCAGATATGATTGGCAACTGTCAAAGCACGCTGGCACAGGTCTGCAGAGCACACGCTGAAGTAGGCCTGAAACACAGACGCTTGCAGACAACTAACTGCTCTTCTATTACAGTGAAAAAAAATTATTTCTTTTAAGTCGAAAGCTTAACCAATTGTTAAAACAGATATGAGTGGTGGCACTGGGCAAATAGGCACAGTATCCAATGTGAACCTCACACAGAAGCTGGCAGGCAGGCAACTGCTCTTCTATTACAGTGGAAACAACATTTTGGTTGTAAAAGCACGCTAAAGAGACACCAGATATGATTGGCAACTGTCAAAGCACGCTGGCACAGGTCTGCAGAGCACACGCTGAAGTAGGCCTGAAACACAGACGCTTGCAGACAACTAACTGCTCTTCTATTACAGTGAAAAAAAATTATTTCTTTTAAATCTAAAGCTTAACCAATTGTTAAAACAGATATGAGTGGTGGCACTGGGCAAATAGGCACAGTATCCAATGTGAACCTCACACAGAAGCTGGCAGGCAGGCAACTGCTCTTCTATTACAGTGGAAACAAAATTTTGGTTGTAAAAGCACGCTAAAGAGACACCAGATATGATTGGCAACTGTCAAAGCACGCTGGCACAGGTCTGCAGAGCACACGCTGAAGTAGGCCTGAAACACAGACGCTTGCAGACAACTAACTGCTCTTCTATTACAGTGAAAAAAATGTATTTCTTTTAAATCGAAAGCTTAACCAATTGTTAAACAGATATGAGTGGTGGCACTGGGCAAATAGGCACAGTATCCAATGTGAACCTCACACAGAAGCTGGCAGGCAGGCAACTGCTCTTCTATTACAGTGAAAAAAAAATATTTATTTTAAATGTAAAGCTTAACCTATTGTTAAAACAGATATGAGTGGTGGCACTGGGCAAATAGGCACAGTATCCAATGTGAACCTCACACAGAAGCTGGCAGGCAGGCACCTGCAATTACATTACACAGGAAAAAAAAAAAAAAAAGCAGCCTGATGTTATAGCCATAAAAAGGGCTTTTTGGGGTGCTGTCCTTACAGCAGAGATCAGATGAGTCCTTCAGGATTGTAGTGGACACTGAATACCCTAGCCTAGCTATCAATTTCCCTATGTAATCAACAGCAGCTAAACTTTCCCTCCTCTCACTAAGCATGCATCTTCCGAATGAATCGAAAATGGATGCTGGGAGGGAGGTTGGAGGGTGTGGAAGGGAGGGAGTGCTGCTGATTGGCTGTAATGTGTCTGCTGACCGAGAGGCACAGGGTCAAAGTTTGCCCAATGATGACGAATAGGGGGCGGATCGAACTGCGCATGTGTCCGCCCGCCGCGACGAACGCGAACACGCTAATTTCGCCGGGAACTGTTCGCCGGCGGACAGTTCGGTACATCACTATTCCCCAGTAGATGATGCACCCCCAGCCATCCACCTTATGAATTTAGTCCCCATTGAAGTGCCATGGCAAACATGAAAAGAATTACGTGTTAACAAAAAAGTGAGACTTTCTCTCATAAATTCACTCAACTCTTTCGAGAAATCAGAGAATCTTTTTAGAAAAAGAGAAGTAATTTATATTATTTTTTTGATCTGGGATGGAGGAGTATAATGCAGTAACAGACAATCATAACCATCAATAATTTATATCCCATTTGAAACAGGCCAATTGGGATAAAACATGTTTTGAAACCCTTAAGTAGCTTTTAAATTTTTGGAACAAATGTAACAAACCTTCTCCCAAAGACCCTATCCCATATATTATGGGACTACCATGAATATGTGGATCTTTTGGAAGATGGTAAAAAAAAAATAGGCTTAACAGAGTTAGGCCCCAAAATATATGGCCTTTCATCTTTTGAAGGGACTTTATTCTATGTTGAGAAAGCATCCAAAAGTGTGAATCGCATACAGATCCCAATTTCATTTAGTTAGCTTTTTTATCCCCCCTCTCTTTTTGAACCCAGATCACAGATGTGTTAATTACAAATCCCATCACCGCTGCTTATCATGGTGGGCATGCCATGTTCACAATATTGTAATAAATCCGCACCACAACTATACTCGTTCTCCAGGTATCTCATCGTTTTATTCCTTTAAATTCTTGTGAGAATTGCTATTTTTATGCAAATTTCCAGAATTTGAGGGACATTGCTGCCAGTACCAAGAACTTGGAGCACATTTACTGCCATGGTTGAGTGAGTGATTTGCTTCCTGCTGCTTTTGTGCCATTTTTTATACTAATTTTCAATAGTTTTATTAACAAATTAAATGTATCTAATTTTATTTTTCCCCTATTTCCAGTAGCAACACATACCTCTCATTCTGCTTTATTTCATATACAATAGAGCTACACTCGCCTGAACATGCATTACAAATATCACACACAGCCAACACATAGCAGTACTATCACAAACAGCCATCAGGCCTATCACACAAAGACAATACACACGTACACACAATACATCGTATTATTGTGAGATATACATTATTATAAATTGTATTGTTGTGTAGCTCTGTGATATACTCATACACTACACATTATTCTAAATTGTATTGTTGTGTAGCTCTGTGATATACTCATACACTACACATTATTCTAAATTGTATTGTTGTGTAGCTCTGTGATATACTCATACACTACACATTATTATAAATTGTATTGTTGTGTAGCTCTGTGATATACTCATGCACTACACATTATTATAAATTGTATTGTT